>NC_048598.1:60141109-60374044 GCF_003668045.3 Cricetulus griseus
TGTGTGTGTAAGTATGCATGCATGTTTGGGCCTAGGGGTATGCACATATGTGCACATGCATATAGGGACTAGAGGTCAGTCTTGAGTACTGTTCCTCAGGCACCAGCCACCTTGTTTTGCTTTTCAATTTTGTTGTTATTTGTTCTTTATGTTTAGTTTGGTTTTGGTGTTTTGTTTCATTTTTGAGACAAATTCTCTCACTGGCCTTGTAGGCCAGGTTGGCTGGCTGGTAAGTCTCTGCCACCCCAGCCCTGAGATTACCATCCACTTATTTTTAAGTCTGTGGAGATATAGCCAAAACTAATAAGCCTATTCAGTTTATGGGGACATGGAGATTACTACTACATGGTCCCTAGATAACTAGTGAAGAAGCGGCTCCTCTTGGTCTGCCTTTATCGAAGTTCCCTACCAAAGCCCAGAGCTAAAGACACACAAAGATTGACTGAGACAGTGGGGTGATAATTGCTTTCAGGAAGAAGCCAAAGCTTCAAACAATGGTGTGAATAATAAAGAAAAATTCATGTCTTTTCTGCCAAGTGTGATGAGAGACAGGAGACACTTAACTGGGTTGTCTAATGGCAGAGGTGTCCTTATGTGGACATGACAACCGCTAGAGTTTCAAAAAGGTTCAATCTTAGAACCCTCCTCCCTGCCCTGGCCCACCCCATCCCTGTGAAAACAATTTAGGAACAAACAGGACAGTCCTTGGAAACTAGGTCAGACATGAAACCATGCATTGATAGTGAATCTCACGCTGGACAACCAGAAGGCCTGTGCTCTGTTTCCTAAGCACAAGTGTGCAGGGATTCTTGCTTGGCTCAGGGCTGCCTCTGTGTCCTCAGTTGCCCTCCGGCCCCAGTGTCAAGACCTTTTTCTCTAAATCCTTTGTACATACAGTTTGAAAAGCACATCCACATTTTCAAAGACCTCAGCCAAGAATTATCCTCCTGTAGAACCAAAGCTTCCCACCCCAACATAAACACTTGAATCCCTCAAGACGGAGATTTACATCTTCAAATCTGCAACTGTTTATGACAACAATTGACAGCTGGCTGAGAACTGAACAAGTTCAAACTTTTAAAATGTGAATCATTTCTGTTGTGGTTATTCAAAAAAAAATGAAATTCTAGAGTTCCTTTTCACTGTATGTTTCTTTGCTCATTGGATACTTAGTGACCTGAACCTTGGGGACATTCCGTGAGAAATGCTTTCAAAAAGCTTGCTATTCTGGCCAGTCTATTGTTCCTATCCACAGAGATGATGTTGAGGGTTATTGTAGGGCTTGAACTCAGAAAGCATCAAACGATCATCTGAAACGGGCTGGGGAGGTGGCTCAGTCAGCAAAGTGCTGTCCTTGCAGGTGTGAGGACCTGAGTTGAATCCATGCAGAGTGGCAGCTGCTTGTAATTCCAGCATGGGGAGGTGCAGACAGGCAGATTCCCAGGCTCATTGACCAGCCAATCTAGCCTACTTGGTAAGTTCCAGGGATCCAATCTAAATGATGATGATGATGATGATGATGATGATGATGATGATGATGATAAGATAGACAATATCTGAAAACTGACAGCTGTCCTCTGGCCTTCACATCCATGCATACTCATGTGCATCTCCACCTAAACATACATGCACCCATGCACATATGGACACACATGTTCACACAAGTCGATAGATGAGTAAAATAAGTAAACAAATGAATAAATAAACAAAAATAAAAATTCATTCTAAAACTAGCTTTGAAACTTACAGTCAATTCTACTACAAGGGCTCCAAGGGTGACAAGTTGGTGCAGCTTAAGTAAAAGGTCTTTGGAAAGTCTAAAACACCTTAATAATGTAATGTGTGATAGATGGTCTCCCTTTGCCCAGCTCTTAGCACTTGAAAAGCATCAGCTAGAAGGTTAAGTATGCTTTGAAGTTTTAAGGACAGTATCCCCTTTTGTCACCACAACCACCACGAGAAGGAAATGGTTTTGGAGGACAGAGAGTAAAAGGGTGAGTAATTTTTGTCTTTTAGCTTTTGTGTGTGTGCGCACACGCATGTTCATCTGTGTTAGGGCAGATGAGTGCAGGCCAAAGCATACAGAGAACAACCTTAGATGTCTGCCCTCATCTTCTGCCTTGTGTGACACAGGCTGTCTTGTGTCATTCTTTGCTGAACATGCCAGGCTAGCTGGTGAGAGGGCAATTTGAATCAAGTAGCCCAAAGGAATAGGTGTGGGTAGTTGGAACATAGAGATGAGCAGGGGTGTTGGGAGGCTCAAAGATATCCAAACATTGTCTCAAATTTCAACAGAAAAAGAAAACACACTGCAAAAAAGATCTCAAACCCAAACATTTACCCTAGGCAAAAACCAAAAGCTGTTTATCGGAACAGTTGTTAACATGTGGGAATACTTGTATGGTGAGCAAGGTGACATGCCAAGTGTTTTCCTTGTGTTAATTGACATCTACCTTCTAAGACGTCAGTGATAAGCAATTATCACACATGTAGATCTTAGAACAGAGGTTAGCATGTAACAAATACTAAACAAGTGACTGTTATTAGCACCATCCTACAGGAGTGGGAACTAAAAGAGAGTGTGGAGTTAACTCACATTTACACATCTGGTTTATATGGTAAAGCTGAACTGCTAGATCTCAAAACAGAGTGAACGTCAATCTAACTTAAACTGTCAAATTCTTTGGACAGCTGATTCAACTCAGCAAACACTTTTAAGTGCCTACTTTGATGAAAAGACTAAGTTCTGGGAGAAACGGGACCTGAGTTACATCATTGCTTCGTTCCCAGTTAATTAATTAACTGACTGTTTCAGGCATTTGAGAGAATAAAAATAAAGACACAGTAAAGTCTGTTCGACCAGTAGAGAAGGCACATGCTTCAATAACTGACTCCCTGCCTGGTCAGATGTGGATGACAATACAAAGATGTACTGGAGCATGCTGGGGGATTTCAATCCAACAGATCAGGAAAAACCAATCTGAGCTTCTCCCCAGTGTGTCAATGTCAGAAGCTCTGGAGTGTAACCAGGTAGGAGGAGCTGTATTCCTTCTGCATAATAAGGCCAGAGTTACTCATCTGCTAGGAATAGGGTTAAGGTCACCTTAATAGGAAGAATATGAATTTTTCCTGTTGGCCAGATGGGGGCCTTTGGAAAGGGATGGATGAGTCCCAGGGGTCCTCAACTATATTTGAATTCTTACACTTTGTGAGAAAAATAATCCAGTCTGGAGACAAAGCCCCCACTGCCTGTCTCTCCCAACTCCCACCCTTCAATGTCTTTTAAGCCAGTCTCACCAGGAAGTGAAGTGTTTTAGACCAGGGATAATAGTCCTGTCTTCTCCACCATAACCTTCACCCTCCACCCTTCTTCGTGACTAACGAATATCACGAAGGAAATTGCATGAACACCTCAAACACTGACTCCTTCTGAAACTCTACTGTGGCTCAGCTGGTAGAGTGTTGGTATGGCATTCCTGAAGTGTCGAATTTGATCCCTAGCACCACATAAACCAACTTTGGAGGTGAACACCTGTAATTCCAGCACTCAGGAGGTAGAAGCAGGAGCATCAGAAGTTCAAGGTCATCCTTCACTACCTAATAAGTCCCAGGACAGTCCAAGACACATGAGACCTTGTCTTCAAAGCACCACAAAAACTTTCAATGACTCCCCTAGAGGAGTCACTGATTGTGTTGGAGCAGTAACACAATAGTTGTTCAGAAAAACTAACTCATTTCCCGAAACTTACCCATCTCCTGCAACAGTAAAAGTTCTAGTTTTAACCCACATGTTGAAATTTTTAGGCTCCAAAGAAATGTGCTAAGAGAAATCTAGGGAGATGGCTCAGCTGGTAAATTCTTGCTGTAAAAGCATGGAGCACCAAGTTCAATCCCCAGAGTACACCTAACACACAGGCCAGGCATGGTACCATGCACCTGTAACCTAGCACTGGGGGAAGAAAGACAAGTGGAGACTTCAGGCTTGCTAGTGAGCCAGCCTGACCTAATTGGTGAACTTTAGGTTCTGTGAGAGACCATGTCTCATAAAAGCAACATCTGGTAAGATGGCTCAGCAAGTAAGGACACTTGCTACCAACCAGACTACTTGAGTTTGATTAGTGGACTACATGGTGGAAGGAGAAAACTGACTCCTACAAATTGTCCTCAGACCACCTGAAGCTGTGGTGTGTGCAAACTACACACACACACACACACACACACACACACACACACACACACACACACGGTGTGTGTGCTATTGCACTGAGTCCTACTGTGGGCATTGTGTTTCAGACTTCCTAAACTGACCTAAACCTGGGTCAGCAGCCTCAGCAGCAGCAGCAGCAACACCCAGCAACAGATTAGAAAAAAATCTAGTCATCACTCTACCCCTGTGCCCCTGATCTACCATTTGCTTTTTAATGAGATGCCATTGTGACCTGGTACTGAGCATTGGAAAGGCAGGAGGCATTCGTCCTTCTCTGGTCAAGGAAGCACTTGATCTTTTTTTGAAACAGATTTCATGTATCCAAAGTTGGCCTCAAAAGGTGTAGGTGAGGATGACGCAGAAAGTCAGGTCATCCTGCCTCCACCTCTCAAGTGCTGGGATTGAAAGTGTATGTCCTCATGCTCTGTTTATATGGTCCTGGGGGCCTAAACCAGGGCTTCATACGTCCTAGGCAAGCACTCTACCAACTGAGGTATATCTCCAGCCACATTTGCCATTTTGAGTTTCCAGCCTTAACATATTCCCACAGCTTGAGAAAACTATGAAGAAGAAAAACTTGGGCTAGCCCTGAATGTGGGAATGATCTGAGAAGCTGGTCATGAGGGGAAACTGAGCACCCAGGCTGAGGGGATGAGCATCTATCATGCTCATCTTATGAACACAGGAGATATTTACAGCTACTTAATAACCAGTTGACATAACAATCAGAACAAAAGCAACCAAAACCACTTGGAAAGAAAAACAGAGCATAAATAAGAAGATAATAGCTAACTCAGTTCCTGGATCTCCAAGTCCCCAAGATAAAGCAAAGTACAGTTTAAACCTCAAAGAACTTACAACCTTGACGGAGATAAGACCTGGGGACATGAAGCAACCCAAGGCCAGAGGCCAGGGTTAAGTAACATCATGCTTGCACTTTAATATTAGGAGAGTCTTGTGTACTTACTGTGTGCTAGGCACCACTCTAAGGGTTAGAAAGTGTGTGTGTGTGTGTGTGTGTGTGTGTGTGTGTGTGTGTGTGTAAGAGAGAGAGAGAGAGAGAGAGAGAGAGAGAGAGAGAGAAAGAGTGTGTGTGTTTCCCCTTACTAGAACCCAATAAGAGTGGGAAGGCAGAGACAATGGATCCCTGGGGCTCACTTGCTAACTAGCTTACCTTACTTAGTGAGCTCAAATCTAGTGAAGAATGCTGTCTCAAAAAAAAAAAAAAAGTGGGGGCACCTGAAATACAACATCCTATGTTGTGCTCTGGCCTACACACACACACACACACACACACACACACACACACACACACACACACACACACACACACACACGATCTGTGTTCTTGAGGGAATTGAGGCACAGCGTAGTCAGGTGATCTACCCAGATGCCATGTTCCGCTTCTGCCACTAGCCCTAATCCAGCTCCACAGTATTACCAGGGAGCCCCTAACTGTGATTTTAGCCACATCTTCAAGTAGTCACCTAACACTTTGTTTGATGGCTGGCTGGTATGGGGATCCAAGTTTACCAGGACAGGATTGCACAGCAGTAGCAAGGTTTCCCTCTTACACTTCAGAAGAAGGGAAGTCAGCTGAGTTCCTCTCCACCAAAAGGTCAAGGACAGGGGTGGACAGTGCCCAGATCTAGAAGCAGGAAGGCTTGGAGGACCAAACGAACCAGTAACTAGACCATGTAACTAGAGCATGTCCAGTCAGTAGTTTGAGTTTAATTTCTCTCAAGACTTAACCCAAAGCAGGAGGGTTAACTCATTCCATAGCTCCACCTTTTAGCTTGAAAATCCTACCTGGATGACCAGGTTAAAGCCCAATAGTCATCACTTAATCAGAGAGCACAGAGACCTTTCTTAAATCCATTTGCTAGGGTGCATATTCACCAAAGATTTAAAGGGTGCCTATTTAAGACACTGCAAAGTTATGAAGTCTCACCTAATAATATCTGCAAACATTCTGCAGGTGTCACCTCCCACCAGACTTCAAGGTGTTCTGTGCCTTTACAAGAAGCATCCCCGATAGGAGCATCCTGAATGAGGCTGTCATGGAGTCCTACCCCACCATTTGTGTGTCTGAGTTCATGAATATCTACACACAAATATATCCCAGGATAGATGGGAAGGTTCCTGTGTGTGCAAAGGTGCATGTAAGTACATATGTGTGTGCATGCATGTAGAGGTCAGAGGACAAGCTCAGCTGTCATTCCTAAGGCATGGTTGACTGTGTGCTTTGAGAAAGGTTCTCTTGTTGACCCACAGTCCTCCTATTCAGATAGGCTGGCTGGCCAGGGAGCTCCGGAATTTTCCCATGTCCACCTCCCAGCTCTAGGATTACACGGGCACATTCCCATACCTGCCTTTTGTACTTGGATTTGGTGGCTAGAACTCAGATCTCCAGGCTTACCACAAGGCAGGAGCTTTACTGAGTAACTCACCTCCACAGCCCACCCCCTAAAATTCTCACTGTGTGTTCCTTGTTGCTAGGGTGATACAATCATCCTACCAAAACACAGATTTTCAAATGGATAAAAAGATCAGAGCCTATTTCCTCTATGCACCAATTTTCCAGAAAGCCAGCCTTTGAAAAATGCCACTTAGACCACTTTGTGGCAATCTGAAAAATGCCAGTTTCCAAGCTCCAAGAAGAGTGTTTATGAAGGTGCCCACTCAGTCAGCAGCCCCCACCCCCCGTCTTCAAACACAATTCTCCTCCACCCTCTAGGGAGGGTCCTGTGAACGAAAAGGAAGCTGGGGCTCTGAGAACAAGCCCAGGAAAAGAGCAGTGTGAATGGCCATTGTTCTATTCTGTTGGTCCTGATGCAAAGACCATGGGTTAATTTCACACTCTTCCTATTTTCACTGGGACGCAAACTAGTCGTTTTTAGGACTTGCAAGACACTTTGAATGCCTCTGCCACTCTGAAGGATAAAATCTCCCCAGGAGAAGCCTCTTAGAAACACAAATAGCAAGTCCCCAAGTTAAGGAGCCACACAGTTCCTGACCCTGAGGCACTTAACAACAGCCTTGATAGAGAGATAAGGGCTAGCGACCTGAAGCAACGCAAGGCTGGTGCCACGCCTTATGTAACAACTGCTCACATGAGTATTAGAAAGTTTCCACTGGTGGAATTTCCTCTCCTCGCTCCCCCTCTGTCTCGTCTTCAATCTTCTCTAAAGCCCGCTATTTGTGCCCATTTGAGAAGATGGCTCCTCCCCGGTCCACACAACAGAGTCAAGAACCTCAACTCCCAGCAGCCCCTTGAAAGTAGCACGAAGGAGTTGGTGCCTTCGGAAACTAGTACTTGGCAAGGTATTTGGTAAGGCGGCATCAAAATCGTGATTTCTATGACATGAAGGGGTTATGAGGACAACCGGGGTGAAACGAACGAGCAGTGAATGAAAAAGAAGTAAAGGGGAAAGAAAGGGGCGCAACTGCTCCGAGGTATGATGAGGAGAAGGTTTACTGTAGACAAAAGGAAGAGCATAGCCAGGGGCAGGGACATGGGGGAAGAGTCCAAAATGGACATGACCCTGACCCATGTGAGGAGATGGGGGAGGGGAAAGGGGAGAGCCGCTGCAGACCGAGAGACTGGCCAAGAGAGTAGGTAACCAAAATGGCCGGATTATAAAGGGAACAGCAACTGGAGAAGTTTAGGGGAGGGGGCCCGGAGGGGACAGCCTGGAGGGCGTTGTAACAGGTGGGACCCGGGATGCTGGGAGAACCCGAAGGCCAGGTCCGCTTTGATTTGTTAAGTAGTCACCTCAGCCAATTGTCCCAGGTTTGAAACCTAGCCAGCAGGAGGCAGGAGAATGAAAAGGAAGACTGGGAAAGAGCAACAAGAACAATTTGTGTATGAGAACACCATGATAAAAAACATTGCTTCTTATGCTAATTTTTAATTGAAAAAAATGGGGGCAGAGCTGGAGAAATGGTTCAGCAGTTAAAAGCATGTAATGCCTTTCCAGAGGACCCAAGTTCTATTCTGAGCACCTTTATCAGGCAACTCACAACTGCCTATAAATTCAGCTTCAAGGATCTGGCATCTTCTGGCCTCTGAGGGCACCTGAACTCAAATGCGTCTAACATGCTTACACACACACAAACACACACACACACACACACACACACACACACAATTTAAAAATTGTTTTAATTTAAGAAAAAAAGTTTTAAAGTTGGTCTGGGGAGTTGACTCCATGGATAATGTGCTTACTGGGCAAGCAGAGACTAGAGTTTGGAGTCTCAGAACCAAAGTAAAAGCCAGGCAGGCATAGTGGCCTACCAGTAATCCCAGAACTTGGGGTGGAAGTGTGGTGCCTAGAGCAAGCTAACTAACTAGCTGAACTGGCAATCTCTGGGTCCAACTGAGACCTTGTCTCAGTAAATAAAAATCAATCAAGAAAGACATCCAATGTCAACTTTTGGTACAAACACCACACACACACACACACACACACACACACACACACACACACACACACACATCATATTTTATTCTCAGCATTTATTTCCTTTAGTGTAAGAGAATAAAAAATAAGTCCCCTGCCTTGTCTTGGAACATACATCCAGGGCAAACTGGCATTCTCTTGAAACACAAACCATTGTATTCTCCTTGCTGTATCCACAGCAGACATCACTAATCAGTGGCAATACTCTTCCCTGCTCAGCTCTTGTCTTTTTCTCCTCTCTCCCAACTAACTCTGTCTTAGTTAAGGTTTCTATTGCTGTGATAGTTCTGGAGATCTAACCTAAGGCTTTGCATATGGTAGACAAGCACTTTACTACAGAGCTCTATCCCAGCCCTTTCATTATTTATGTATCTGCTTAGTTGGTTATCTAGAGACAGGGTCTAGCTAAGTCACTCTGTAGGATGTGAGGACAATCTGGCTGCAACTTCTGTCACTTTATGGATCACCAGGGTTGATTCAGCTAACCTGGCTGACTAGGCGGTTGTTCCCCCTTCCTCCCTTACCACTCCATGAAGCTTCATGACCTTCCCTGAAAAGAGGAGGACCAGTGATGGATATCCTAGTACGCTGTACTCCCCTGCTAGAACTTCCAACACTCACTTGTAGCCCAGGCAGATCTTCCTGCTTTATAGCCTCCCAGGTAGCTGGGCTAACAAGCCTGTCCCACCAGACCTCACTCAGCTGTCAGCCACATCCAGCTGAGCACAGCTGCCTGGCCTCTTTCCCTCTAGTAAATGACTGGAAGTGAGGACACTTGGGGCTGTTTTCTGGGTCCCCTCAGCTTCCTACAAACACAGTCATTCACACCACCAAGTCATCACACATCAGGAGCTGAGTGTTCTCTCTTCTGCTTTTTCAAAGTACAGTCGCCCCCCCCACACACACACACACACCCCAAGTTTTGGCTGGCACATAATCTCCTCTCCTGGAACTCTGGTCTACGTTCCCATAAGAAAGATCTATCTTATGACTTCCAGTTTTGTTTTCTTGTTTATTTTTCGTCCTCCGTTAGACTTCAAATATCTAATTCATTTCAAACATTTTGAAATTTTGTTCAAATGAATTCACAGAGCAGATAGATGGCTAAGTGGGTCAAGGTACTTACATCCAAGCCTGGGGACTTGAGTTCAAAGTCCCACAAAGTGGAAGAGAAAGCTGACTCCACAAGGTTGTCCTCTGATGTCTGCATGAGCTCCACAGTATGGCCCCACTCTCCACCCCTGTCCCAACACATAATACATAAACATTAAAAAGGTGTGGGGGAAAAGAAAAAAAAACATAGAAAGACATTGGGTAGAGTACTCATTTAAGAGATAACTTGATAGAACTGGCATGATAGTACCTAGCCAGGACTTAGGAGACAGAGGCAGGAGGATTGCCATAATCTTGAGATCATCGTGGCCTATGTACTGAGTTCCCAGACCAGACAGGACTATTTAGCAACAGTTGTTTTAGATAGATAGATAGATAGATAGATAGATAGATAGATAGATAGATAGGTAGATGATAGATAGACAGACTGGGGAGATAGCTCAGTCTATAAAGTACTTGCAAAGACATGGACATAAATTCAATAATCAGCACCTACATTAAAAAAAAAAATCCAGGTGACTAGGTACATGCTTGTAATACTAAGACTGGAAAGTCAGAGACAGGTGGGTCCTTAGGACTTGCTGGCCATCCTGATTTGCCTGTTAGGTAAGTTCCAGGCCAGCAAGATAACCTGTCTCAAAATAATATCAACAACAACAAATAAATAAATAAACAAACAAACAAATGGTGGACAGAGTCTGGGGAATGGCCTCCAGCCTGCACACGCACTGGCACACAGGTGCACACACACCGAAACATACAAGTACTTACACAGAAGGAAGAAAGAAGAGACACAGCACAAGACGGATTGTTATTTGGGTGACCTTCTGTATGGAGTCTAGAAACAGAAATTGCCACTTCCTTTGGACCAGCACTAATTTGAGGAAGCTTAAAGGTCTTTCAGTTCCATCACTGAGAGGCAAGACCCCACCTGCCAAGCCCGGAGGAAGCTACGAGGTCTTCCCATATTTGCATGTATGGGCCACACACAGATGTGTCAAGTGATCTCCAGGGCCAGGCTGAGATGAAGGAAGGCACAGTCTCTTTCCCTAGAGAGAAATAAGAACTGGGCTATCTACTCTGTCAGCTCTGCCCAGTCCTCACCAGGTATGGACTCTCATGATGGCTGAGATTCTACTCTGTCTTAGTTAAGGTTTCTATTGTTGTGAAAAGATGTCATGACCACAGCAAATCGTTTTTTTAATTATTTCTTACTTGATTTTTTTCATTTTTACATACTAGCCCCAGTTCCCCCCTGTTCTCCCTCCCTCCCACCTCCCCTCATCTCACCCCCACATCTACTCCTCAGAGGGTGTAAGACCTTCCTTGGGGAGTCAACAAACTCTGGCATACTGAGACAGGACCAAGCTCCCCACCCCTTTATCAAGGCTGAGCCAGGTATCCCTCCATAGGGAATGGGCTCTAAAAAGCCAGTTCATGTACCTGGGATAGGTCCTGGTGCCACTGCCAGGGCTGTCCCCCAACAGATCAACCCACACAACTGTCACCTACATTCAGAGGATCCAGTTTGGTCCCATACAGTTTCCTGATTGGGGAAGTCCTTCTGTGTATATGTGTCTCTTACTGGTTAAGGAATAAAACACTGTTGACCAATAGGGAAGCAAAATAGGCGGGACTAGGAGAGAAGGAGGATTCTGGGAAATGTAGTAGGAGTCGCCATGTGATCCTGGATGAGAGGATGCATGAGTCTGGCGTTCTCAGTAAGATAAGACCTTATAGAAACATATATATATATATATATATATATATATATATATATATATCAAGAGAGAGAGAGAGTTATGGGTTAATACTTAAGACAGAGCTAGCCAATAAGAAGCCCTAAAGGTGAATTACCAATACTGAGTCAGATATAGAAATTAGGATATTTATTAGGGAGTGCCCTACTTACTCAGAGCAGCCTTGCCAGCCAACAGGGAACGAGGTAAGTAGAACAAGCCGATGATAAAAGTGGAGAAGGGGCTCCCACATGCATGCCCCTCACTCTTAAACCTTCCTCACATCACCCTGACAACGCCCTAGTGGGCATGGCCAGGCATACCTGTAACCAGCCCCAAGCAGATGAGGTTAGGGTGTCCCCTACAAAGCCCTAGGTATTGGTCAGCAGTATTGTAACTAATAGAATCTGTGTGTTATTTGGGGGGCTCTGAAGAGGCAACAGGACCCAGACAGGAACACCATAACAGTTTTCCCGGCTCATAGTACCTGAGCTCACATTAGCTCAGGTCAGCTGTCTCTGTTTTTCCCCATCATGTTCTTGATTCCCTCCCCCCACCCTTGTTCATGTGATCCCTCCTCCCTCTCTTCAACTGAACTCCAGGAGCTCAGCCCAGTGCTTGGCTGGACCAGCCTTAATAAAGGAAAACATTTCATTGTGGTGGCTCACTTATAGTTCAGAGGTTCAGTCCATTATCATCAATGTGTGACATGGCAGCATTCGGGCAGACATGGTGCCGGAGAAGTAGCTGAGAGTCCTACATCTTTCATGCAACAGGAAGTGGTCTGTCACTGATTGAAGCTTAAGCAAAAGGGACCTCAAAGCCCATCCCAATAGTGATGCCTTTCTTTCAACAAGGCCACACACCCCCGATAGTGCCACTCCCTATGAGCTGGTGGCCAATTACATTCAAAATACCATATAACCTTTATGTGATGGCTGAGATTCTACCCTCAGGTGATAGCATTAGGAGACAGAGGCTTGACAGTAGATGTGCTCATGAGGGCAGATGTGTGGGATTGGACCACTTTCCAGAGAGTGCTCTCACCCACCATGTTGAAGTTTGGTAATTGTATTAATTAGTTAGGTCACTGAAAACAACTTACGGAAGGATTTTTGTGTGTGTGTGTGTGTGTGTTCACAGTTTGAGGGTACAGTCTATCACGGTATGGAAGGTGTGGCTATAGGTGTGTAAGTGAATGAAAAGAAGAAATAAAAAGGAAAGGGACATGATAGCTCCTAGGTATTGTAGATAAAAGAGAGAGCACAGCGAGAGGTAGGGACATCTGGGAGAGTCCAAAGTGGACATGACTCTGAGCCATGTGAGGAGATGGGGGAAGGAGGGGAGAGCACCTGCTGACCAAGCGGAGCAGCCTGGGTCAAGAGACTGGCCAAGAGAATAGATAAAAAAGACCAAGTAACCAAAATGGCTGGATTACATGGCGAGGGTGACTGGGAGAAGGGCAGCCCAGCCCTTGCGATGGAGAAGTTTAGAGTTTTTTTTTTTTTTGGGGGGGGGGTGGCAGCCTGGAGGGCCCTGTAACAAATAGGGACTGAGGGATGCAGGGAGAACCTGGTAGCCAGTATCTGCTTTGATATGTTAAATAGGCACCTCAGCCATTTGTCCCCAGTTTGAGACCTAACTGAGCAGCTGATCACAGGGCAACCACAGTCAGGAAGCAGACAGATGTGTGCTGTACTCAGCTTGCCTTCTCTTTCCTATTCAGTCCAAGACTCTGGCCCATGGAATGATGCTTCCCACAGTTAGGGGAGTCTGCCCCACTTAGTTAACACAATTTAGAAACTCACTCACAAACATGCCCAGAGATTCATCTCCTAAGTGATAGGAGACCCAGTCAGGTGACAATCAATAATAACCATCACAGTGCCCAGTCCGACATTCTACCACCCTGATCAAGATACAGAGTCAGATTGGAGGAACACGGCCAGGAAACCTGGCCTTCACCCTCATGCTGTGTTGGCTCTGGGACTCAACCTGCATACTTAAAATTTGTATCTATAGCAGAGTATGAACGTTTGAGTCACCCCCAAATTTTTGGTTAGAACAGAATCACCAGAGTTGGTATTAGAACAAGGGCCTAGGTCAACATTCTATCATGGATGGGAGAGGGGCTAAGGGTGAGGCCCCACCTCTTATTCAGGAGCTATTGACAGTTAACAGTCATTTTTCTTCTGTGGTATAGGCACTAGGAAGTTGCCTATGTTCCAAAAATAATCCCACACCCGTGCTCATGAAATCAACCATGATTAAACTCAATGGGCCATAACAAAACAAACAAATTATAAAACAAAACAAAAACAAACAAACAAACATGAAAGTAGGAGGGGGACAAGCTAAGAAGAAGAGAGTTCTAGAGGGAAGGGGAAGAGAGTAAGAGAGGGTACTGGGGAGTGGCAGTGGCCAACCTTCATTATATACATATATGAAACTGTCAGTGAATTTTTTTAATTAAAAAGAAAACGGTGCTGTTAGGAGGTGATTAGATAAATCAATGGGATCAGCATCCTTATAGAAGAGACTCTGGAACTAGTGATATAGCTCAGTTGGTAGTTGCCTGCCTAGCATGCATGCAGTCCTGGAGTCTAGCCCCAGTACCACACAACAGGGTATAGAGATACACACCTGTGATCCCAGCACTTGAGAGGTGGAGGCAGGAGGATCTGGAGTTCAAGGTCATCCTTAGCTACCTAAAGAATTGGAGGCCACCCTGGGCTACACGACACGCTCAAAAAAACAAGAGCGTGGATAGATGTGACAGTGGTCAGTCATAGTGGGTCATTTCCATCAGAACTCTGACAGTAGTAGTCTGACCTCCTCTCAAGTGTGTGACCCAGCTCCACAAGGTGCTTGTGTAGCATTCCTGTTTCTGATCTCTCGTGCCAGCTCCATTCAGACTGATCAACTCAGACAACAGACCCTCACCCTCATCACACCCTTCCAAACTAAGCACCAGCCAGCTGGGGCAGCCCTGAGTTTCCTCTCTCCCAGTCCTCTGCACCCCATATCCTTTCTAGCACTGAGGAAATCTCTCTTTGCTCAGAGGCACTTCCTTCCTCCACTCCCTCCTCAAGCCCTCTTCTCTTGTTCTTTTATAATAAACATTGTGACCCATCAGATCCCCAGATCAAAAGAGAGGGGGCGATCCTGCATCTCTGGGAGTCAAAAAGGGCAGAACCTCATACCCACACTGGAGGTTAGGGACATCATTACAACAGCAAGACAAGGGAAGAAGTGTAGACTGCCTCACTCGCCTGCTGGTTTAGATGTCAGGTAAGTGGCTGCAATGAGACCAAAATCACAGAGGCAAAACTGAGTAAAGTTCTCAGCAGCACAAGTTGAGGAGGAGGAGGAGGAGGAGCTAAATTCAATCTCCCAGAATTCACTTTAAAAATAATACTTATAAAAAAATAATACTTTTAATCCAGTCATGGTGGTGTGTGTGTGTGTGTGTGTGTGTGTGTGTGTGTGTGTGTGTGTGTGTGTTTATAATCCTATTGCTGAGGAGGCAGAGATAGGAGCATTCCTGGGCTCCCTGGGCAGCAAGCCTAGTCTAGTTGGTGAGGTCCAAGACAGTGAGAGATCCTGTCTCAAAAAACACAAGTGGGACAGCACCTGAGGAACACCAAGGTTGTCCTCTGACATACATGTACACAGTCATATACACATATATACATATACAAATAAACAAAATTTCTCTCTCTCTCTCTTTCACTAACCATTAAGACACAGGTGAACAAATTGGGATAAATGTTGACTCTATAGTCAGTGTAGACTTTCTGTTCTTTCATTATCCCATCTGCCTAGACAGAAAAAAAAAAGCAAAGCAAAAGTCTCTCTCTGTCTCTCTCTCTCTTTCCTTCCTTCCCTCTCTCTTTCCCTTCCCCTGTTCCCCTTCTGTCTGTTCCTCCCTCCCTCTCCCTCTACACTTTGCCTCTCTCTGAGAGGAAGGGTACTAGGGGTTAGGGACAGAAGTCAACCTTAGCTGTAGTTCCTCGTGCACTCTCCACTTAAGTTTTTGAGACAGGGTCTCTCAATAACCTAGAACCGGCTAAGTAAGCTAGGCTAGCTGTTCAGAGAACCCCAAGGAGCCTCCTGTTTCCAACTCCTTAGTGTTGGGATTACAAGTGCTTGCTGTCACACCTAGCTTTTTTAAGTAGGTTCTGGGGCTCAAACTCAGGAACTTGTATTTAAACAGCAAACACTCTGCCAACTGCAGCATCTCCTCTGCTCCAGAAACTTTCTTTTAAGAATGATTATGAACTTCTTTCCACAAGCACCCTATTGTATTCCGTCATCAACCACCTAGCTGCAAGAGAGGCAGAAACCTACTGGCTAACTGGGTGGCCATGTGTCCTCCTCAAGGAGGGGGAGGGGTGTCTTGTTAAAATAATTGCACACAATTATTACTGTGGTCATTGTTATCAGTCTTTGCCAAGTCCCCATCATTAGATCATTCTGAAATTTACACCCACTCCAGCACTCAACTACATATGATGCAATACAATGATGAGTAGAACAAACAAAACACTCTTAAGGGTTCCAGAGAAGGATTTGTTTTGTGTTTATGGTTGAGATAAACTACATTTTTTAAAACAGTTTGAATATAAAGAGTGTTAAAGTCTTATTAACAGCTGACGGTGTCATTGAGAAGTGACTGGTGAACAAGGGCCTTAACATCACTACTGCATCTGTCAGTCTCTCCTTCTCCACATACCCCACACCCCTACTCCTTCCTGCCTGTCAGGCAGTAAGCAGCTTTCCTCTGTGTGTCCCTTCTACCATGATGTCCTGCCTCACCACAGGCCCAGACGCATGAAACCACCTGACTGAGCATGGGCTGAAACCTCCAAAGCCATGAGTCAAATAAAGCTTTCTTCTTTCACATTGAATTGCTTGGATGTTTTGTCACAGATGAAAAGAAGTCTACCAACACAGCCCGGGTTCTGAAAAAAACAAAACCAAACAAAAAGCCAACTCTAAACTAAGAAGAGGGAAGGAGGGAAACTGCTCACTGACTTTTAACCAGTCAGAGCACCACTGGGCACATCCACACATTGCCATAAATATTACAGAAAAAAATTAGGCTCTTAATAAAGGCTGAATCACACACTGAAGACATTCATAGCTCAAGTTACTTGGTCAACAATATGTTAAGCCTCAGGCTTCTCTCTTTCTGGTTTTACAGGTGTGTACTAAGCGGTTAGGCAACTAAAACATAGGAAGACAAGCATTAAGTTCAATTTCCTCTGTGAGCACTCTATTCTTCTTGAACAAAGTCATTTCCTGATGTATCACCACACAGGGTTCACCAGCCCACCCCATTAAATCTATTTGTTTTCACTGTATAGTTCTAATCCCACTGACCCGGAAGAAAACATTTGATTTGCTCCCAATGTACTTCATATCTTATTTTAATCACTACTTCCTTTGCCCATTTTCCCAGCTTGTATTCTCCTCCCTAATCCTCCAGCTTCCTCATGATGTGGGAGACAGAGAGCTCACTGAGGCGATGCCCACCTACACCTACACCTGCAGCCCAGCATTACACCCTACTACTTCCTAGCAGGAGCCGGACCTCTGGGTCAAAGAACACAGGAACTCAGGGAGTGGTTTTGCAGCCAGATGCACTGGCCTATGGTGAGCTCCTTAACTCCCCTCTGAAATAACATTTTGAAGCATGGGGTCAAAAGGACAGCAATGAAAGGCTGGCACTGGCCTCTTCCTTCTCCTCCTTGTTGGATCTCTCTACTGCTGCCAGAGTCAGGGGAGACATTAGCTCCAGAGTTATAGTCTGAGCACCTTGGCCTTCTCATAAATGAATGTTTCAGAAATGCCTGGTAGGCAGGTCATTAAAACCTCCCCAAGCATTGTCTAAGGAAAGCCACCGAGAGCCACAAATCATGCCATGAGGGTTTAGTATTTACTCAGTCAGCATTTCCACGGTGGCTAAGGGCTGATGAAGGATAGTGGTTCTTTCTACTCTGTTTTACAAAGTGGCCCAGGTGAGTTGACCTTGAGCAGGTCATGCCTCTTCTACCTCAGCTTCCTTCCTCATCTGTAAAACCAGAGTCTTCACTTCTGAGATGTAAGGAAATGATTCCAAGATTCCGTCTAATCCAGAAGTCCATCTCAGAACAGAATGGAAAACAAAACAAAACAAAACAAAACAAACAAAAAACCCTTGCTGAACTGGCTATTAGCCTCTAAAATCAAACTAACTGGCTGAGGCTGGCAAGATGACTCGGTGAGTGAGTGAGAGAACTTGCTGCATGAGCATGAAGAAGGGCACACAAGGTTTGCTCTTTATTCCCCAGAGTCACTTTCTGTTGATGCTAAAAAAAAAAAAAGCCCAGAAGAAGGTGGGGTGGGTTTTGGGGGTGGGGTGGGAGATGTCTTCTTTTTTATTTTATTCATTTTGAGACAGGGCTCATGCAGCTCAGGCTGGCCTCAGACTCGCTATAGCTGATAATGGTCTTGAATTTCTGATCCCCTGTTTCTGCCTCCTAGGAGCAGGATTGCCATGTGCATTACTATAACCAGTCCATGTGCTAGGGGCAGAAGTCAGGGCTTTGTGCATGCTGGGCACACATCGGCCAGTGAAGCCACGGCCCCAACCCCAGAATAGGGTTTCAATGTGGTAAATATCCAAGCTGAAGGCTCCTTAACAGTTCACAGGAGCAGAGGGTAAGACAAAACACTGGCAATTCATGACCTGTCACTTTGTCCTTATAAGAAAGCCACAGCCTGTCCCAGCTCCCCCCCCCCGCCCCGTAGTTGTTGTTTTATTACTCTTTACTCTTTGGGGGGCCTGCTACCCAACTCCCAAATAAATACATACAGGCTTATTATTACTTATAAATGTCTGGTCTTAGCTTGGCTTGTTTCTTGCCAGCTTTTCTTAAATTCGCCAGTTTATCTTTTGCCAATAGGCTTATAAATGTGTCTCTACTTTTGTATACCTTTCTTTACTCCTTACTCTGTGGCAAGCTGTGTAGCTGGCCCCTGATGTCCTCTTCCTTTTCTTGCTCCTCCTTGATCTTCCCAGATTTCTCCTCCTATTTATTCTCTCTGCCTGCCAGCTCCTTCTATCCTTTCTCCTGCCTTGCTATTGGCCATTCAGCTCTTTATTAGACCAATCAGGTGTTTTAGACAGGCAAAGTAGCCCAGCTTCACAGAGTTAAACAAATGCAGCATAAAAGAAAGCAACACATCTTTACATCGTTAAATGTTTCACAGCATAAACAGATGTAACACATCTTAAAGTAATATTCTACAACATCTCCCTTTACTGTGCTTCAGGGAAACCTTTAGATTCTTCACAGGATACCAAGGTTATGTATCTAGTTTACTTCTATGGCTCTTGGAGACAGCATCTAGTAGTTATCATGTGTAACATGGATCTCAAAGCAGTGAACTAGAGAAACAGCCAGGTGGCAGGGGTGGGGCAGCATTAGAGTAGGAGGAGCAGATGTGCTGTAGCCCTTGGACAAGTCCCTTAACATCTCTGGCTTTCAACTAACTCCTCTGTGACTGTAACCAGGGGCAGTAGGATGAGATCTCCAAGAACCTAGGGTCAGATAGTATGGTCAGGTAGTATGGTTCCTGTCCCCCTCACCACACCAGGTTTCCCCCCAAACCTCCAGTATCCTAGCCAGTTCCTAGAAGGCTCACTCCTCAGAAAGTATCTGCTTTCCCCAAGCCTTTCCCTGACTCTGCTTGCTCAAAAGAGAACGAGCTCTGATTGGGAGTCACACTCTGCTCTTCCCCCTACTTATTTGAATTGATGAGTCTGGGACAGCCAGTCAGGGATGACCCGGTAACAGACAGTTGAGTTTATTGGAAGTGAACACCAGGCTTTCCGTCCATATCAGTCTCCATCCTTGGATCCACATGACTGCACACTCAGAGGCAGACACCTGCTCCTCAGCATCCCTGGCTGTCCCCATGATCCACTGAGCCATCCCCTGCTCTTACAAGCCAGCCTGTTTAAATGAGGCCTGCTGGGAACCCAGCGTGGCCACTGAGGTGAAGGTCTTGTTTGTGCTTGAGGTTACTTGCACAGGAGAATCCTGGCTTCCACCAGGCCTGTCTGGGCTGCTCTTAGAAATAACCAGAAAGATTGTGCAGCCTCCATGCGTGTCTTCCCCTGGGATCAGAGCACCAGCCAAGCCTGTTCTGTCCAGACTTCATTCTTACCCTGCTCCAGTTACAGGGGCTAGGATGCTTAGCTGCTCCATTTGGGAGGCCTGCCTGGGCCTCAGGCTTCCCCCAAGGAAGGCACACAGAAGCCATCTCCATAAGATTTCATGTCAGCAGACAATCCATGCTTAATTTCTGGACTGCGGTATTTAATACTGTCAACTTGGCAGAATCCAGAGTCACCCAGTAGTTACGATTCTGGGCATGTCTGTGAGGGGGCTCCTGGATTAAGGTAACTGAGATAGAAGGACAAAGGCTGTGTGAGCAGCACTGTGCTCTGCTGCCGCAGTCCTGGGTTGAGCACAGAGTAGAAAGCACAGGACTGAGATGCTGGCTCCATGGGCAAAGCGCTTGCTGCACACAAGGAAGGAACTGAGTTTATACCCTTGGCAGCCATGTAAAGGCTGCATGTGGTGGACAGCATCTGTAACCTGGCACAGGGAAACACAGGAAAAAAAAACAAAAACAAAAACAAAACAAAACAAAAAAAAACAAAAACAAAAACAGGAGCCAGGGCTCACTGGCCAGCCAGGCTATCAGCAGGAGCTCCAGGTTCAGTGCAGGACCTGCCTCAAGAAATAAAGGCAGAGAAAAATTGAAGGTGACCTCTGACACTGGCCTACACACTCACATACATGCATGTGTAAACCACATGTAGTAGAGGGAAGAGTGTAGAGGGAAGAGTGGCCCCTGCTTCTCCACTGTGAATGCAATGCGACCAGTTAGTTGGCCTCACTCCTGCCACCGTGCTTTCCTTCCAAGTGTCAGCCAAAGCAAACCCTTCCTTTCCCAGTTATTTTCATCAGATACTTGATCTCAGCAGCCAGACAAGTAACTGATAACGAGGATTTAAGTCCTAATGTTATAGTTCCCCGGCTGCAGAACCCCAGGCTTTTCAGACCCGCTGCTTCAACTGGAATCGGGAATAATAATACTGCCCACCTCATCATATTGTACAGGATTAAATGAATTAATACTTGTTGAGCACTTAGAACAGGGCCTGGAACATGGCAAATGCACAATAAATCTCAGTCATTACTGCTGTCATTAAATTGGCAAAAGAACAAATGGGCAAAGTACCTGGAAAGAGACAATTTAAGTTCATTATTGAAAAGCCGTTGTCTGACCTAAGTATCAAAATGTTCCTTGCCAGCAAGATGGAATCATTTAACTGTGACACTGGGTGCCTAATGGGCAGAATGTAATTGCTCGTGAAATTTTACAATTTTAAGATGAAAATGGGAACTTGGGGAATAGCTTAGAGACTGAAGTGCCTGCCGCACAAATGTGCCAGGTGAGCATGGCAGCCAGCCTGTAATTCCTGCCTGGGAAGGTGGGGAAAGGGAAGGGATTCCCAG
Source organism: Cricetulus griseus (assembly GCF_003668045.3). Taxonomy (NCBI): domain Eukaryota; kingdom Metazoa; phylum Chordata; class Mammalia; order Rodentia; family Cricetidae; genus Cricetulus; species Cricetulus griseus. Next base: position 60,162,210 of record NC_048598.1, read on the forward strand.
AGCAAGCTGGCTAGGGAGACTAGCCATATTGGCAAGCTCTGGATTTATTTGAGAGAACCTGCCTTTATGAATAAATAAGGTGAAAAGGACATCAAGAATGATCATCAGCATTAGTCCTCCACACACATACACACACACACACACACACACACACACACACACACACACACACACATGCATCCACACACATGGATGCAAAAATCACCCATATGCATGCCTGTACAACATGAAAACATGCTATTTAGAATGCAAGCTGAGGAAAGGGTGAGGGGATGGGAGGGAAGTGCCATCCCTGTAACCAGATTATGTTACCTCTCTCCATGCCCCTTTCTCCATGTCTCTCTGGGAGTAACTTGCTTTCAGCTCTGGGAAATAAGCCTGAAGATCACAGAAATTAAACAATTCATTGCTGACCAATGAATAATACGAAATCTGCCTGCATCCAAAAACCTTCCTCTCTATGTCTCTCTGCTCAAGCACTGTGCCAGCCAATGCTCCACAGGAGACACATAGGATATGGCTTCATGACAGATGTGTTTGAGTGGCTTGTTTGGCCCTTTCATTCTTTTTTATGTGAAGACATCCAAAGACCAGTGGGTTAGAAAATGGCTATTTCAGCCCCCAGACTGGGAAAAGATATTCACCAACCCCACATCTGACAGAGGGCTGATCTCCAAAATACACAAAGAACTCAAGAAGCTAGTCTCCAAAACACCAAAAAATGCAATTAAAAAGTGGGGTACAGGACTAAATAGACAATTCTCAATAGAGGTATCTAAAATGGCTGAAAGACACATAAAAAAGTGTTCAACATCCTTAGACATCAGAGAAATGCAAATCAAAACAACTCTGAGATACCAACTTTGTGGAGAGCTGCACTTTGTCGGCCCAAAAGATGGCACCGGCCTCTGCCTCCCACCATCTCGAGGGTGAGAGGTCTTTGTCCTGGACAATTTCTTATCTGGCTAAGGCTGGGCTTCAGGCCTGCTTCCGTGTATGTGGACCCTTCTGCTTTCGCCACGTGGCAGTCTGGGGTGGGCTACCAAGGGCCTTTTAAGCAGAGGGTCGGGTTTCCTCGGGGCCCCCAGAAGAAGATTGTACAAGGTTCCTGAAATAAACTGCAGGAAGAAGAGTTCCCGAGTTGTGTCTTTCTTGCTGGTCAAGATAGGCGCAGCACATCTTACTCCTGTCAGAATGACCAAAATCACAAACACCAATGACATTTTATGCTGGAGAGGATGTGGAGAAAAGGGAACACTTCTCTACTGCTGGTGGGAGTGCCAACTTGTACAGCCACTTTGGAAATCAGTATGGTGACTCCTCAAGAAAATGGGAATGTGTCTACCACAAGATCCAGCAATTCCACTCTTAGGCATATACCCAAAAGAAGCACATTCATACAAAAAGGACATCTGTTCAATGATGTTCATAGCAGCACTATTTGTAATAACCAGAAACTGGAAGCAGCCTAGATGCCCCTCAACTGAAGAATGGATAGATAAAATGTGGTACATTTATACAACGGAGTACTACTCGGGGGGGGGACAATGGAATCTTGAAATTTGCAGGAAAATAGATGAAACTAGAAGAAACCCTTCTGAGCGAGGTAACCCAGTCACAAAAAGACAAACATGGTATGTACTCACTCATATGTGGATTTTAGACATAGAGTAAAGGATTACCAGCCTACAATCCACACTGCCAGAAAAGCTAGTAAACAAGGAGGACCCTAAGAGAGACATACATGGTCCCCTGGAGAAGGGGAAAGGGTCAAGATCTCCTGAACAAATTGGGAGCACAGGAAGAGGGAGCTAGGAGAATGAGAAGGGGAGAAGAGGAGGGATACAGAGGACATGAGGGAGCAGAAAGGTTAAGTCAGGGAAGAGTAGAAGATAACAAGAATGGAGATACCATAATAGAGGGAGACATTTTAGGTTTACAGAGAAATCAGGGACTAGGGAAATGTCTGGAGATCTACAAAGATGACACCAGCTAACAATCTAAGCAACAGAGGAGAGGCTACCTTAAATACCCTCCCCTGATAATGAGATTGATGACTGACTTATATGCTACCTGATAGCCCTCATCCAGCAGTTGATGGAAGTAGAAGCAGACACCCACAACTAATCACTGAACTGAACTGGAATCCAGATGAAGAGAAGGATGACTGAAGAGCAAAGGGGTCAAGACCAGGCTGGTGAAACCCACAGAAACAGCTGACCTGAACATCGGGGAACTCTTGTTCCCCAGACTGACAGCTGGGATACCAGCATGGGACTGATCCAGACCCCAGAAACATGGGTTTCAGTGAGGAAACCTCAGAAACCAACAGTACCTCCTGTAGTAGTTCAGTCCTTATCCCTAGCACAGGTATGGACTTTGGGAGCCCATTCCACATAGAGGAATACTCCCTGAGCCAAGACACACGGGGGTGGGCCTAGGCCCTATCCCAAAGGATACAATAGACTCTGATGACACCCTATGGAAGGCCTCACCATCCAGGGGGAGCTGAAAGGATATGTGATAGGTAGAGTTTTATTTGGGGGGGTGGTAGGGGAGGACGGGAGGGAGAGGGAACTGGGGTTGTCATGTAAAACAATCTTGTTTCTAATTCAAATTAAAAAAAATATGCAACAATCTGAAAAAAGAAAAGAAAAAAATGGCTGTCTTCAGACACCCAAGATGCTTTTTTTAAAAAAAAAAATTATCAGCCTGTGGCATTTTGTTATAGCATCTCAAACCGAGTCAAGATATTTAGGAGAACAGGCTCAGAAATCCAAGATGGTGCTAAAGAGAAATTTCAGGGCAGTTTAGGAGAAGCTAAATACAGGCATAGAAAGTTCTAGAAAAGAAAAAAAAGCTATTCTTATTCAAATCTGAATGATTAAAGCTAATATGGAAGATATTAAGCACGTTCTGGCATTTACAGTGCCAGGGTCCCACCCTCAAGCTCACATACCACTCTCATGGGCTTATTTATATATAGTACACTGAGGAACTTTATAGGGAAAATCCTCCAGGGAACCTCTTGGTCACAGTTCAAGATGGTTAATCTGGGGCTGGAGAGATGGTTTAGAGGTCAAGAGCCCTTGCTGCTCTTCCAGAGGACCCAAGTTCAATTCCCAGCACCCATGTCAGGTGGCTTATAACAATCTGAAACTCCAGTTCCAGGGGATCTGACACCTTTTTCTGGCCTCCAACAGCACTGCACACAACACACACACACACACACACACACACACACACTTAAAATAAATGAGCTGGTGTAGTGATGCATGCCTTTAATCCCAGCACTCAGGAGGCAGAGGCAGGTGGATCTCTGTGAGTTCAAGACCAACCTGGTCTACAGAGTGAATTCTAAGACAGCCAAGGCTAGCTACATTGAGAAACCCTGTCTTAAAAAGCCAAAACAGAAAAAAAAGTTTTTAAGATGATTAATCCCTACAAAGAGTAGCTGGGAGCTGTGGACATAGATGTGTGAGTGCCCATGTGTTTGCGCACACCTGTGATAGTCTGAGGACAACTTGCAGGAGTCAATCCTCTCCTTCTACCTCGAAATTCAATGATTGGACTCAGGTTATCTGGCAGCGGACACCTTTCCCAAGTCAGCCCTGAGTACACAGCATGTCAGAAACAAAAGAGACCTTGCCTCAAAACAAGGTGGAAGGGAAGACCCAACTCCCAAGGGTTGTCCTCTGACCTCCACACATAAACCATGGCTTGTACATACATTCTCACTCTCTCACAATAATACACACATGCAATAACAATAATTAATAAATAAGTTACTTGGAATGAGTTAAACTTAATCAATAATTACCCTGGAATCCTTGACATAAAACCCAGAATACATTCATACTTGTAAGACTTACAAGTGCCACAGACCCAGCCTGCTCACAGACCCAGCCTGCTACCTAAATAATATAAAACATCACTGGGGGCTTTATCTTTGTATGTGTGAGAGAGATGTTTGTGTGTTCATGTGTGTAGGCACACTCATGGTATGTGGAGGTCTGAAGATAACCTCAGGTGTCAGTCTTTAACTTATACATAATTTGGGATGGGGTTCTTATTCCTGACCCACAGCAAGCTAGCTGGGCTGCAAGCTTTTAGGAATTCTCTTGTCATGGCCTCCAGCTTTTATATAGGTTCTGGGAACCCAACTCAGACCCTCACACTTGGATAACAAACACCTTACCTGCTGAAGTGTCTCCACAACTTGCCATTTGTTCTTTTAAAACTGTATTTGGACCCACAAGCCTAAGATTTTTTCAGAATTGAAAGCTTGCACAGTCTTGCCTGTACGGTCCTATCACCAGATCAGATGCAGTAGGAGCGCAGAACACTTTGGGCTTCTTGGAACACATTTCATTATATTGTCTTAATTAACGCTCTATGTCTCCCTTACCTCTCCCCCAATAATAAATGCCTTTATGCTTTTCTAGAACAATCATAGATCAATAACAGCATTCTCTATTGTAGCTGAAAAGGTGAGAGAAAAATCGCAGCCTGTATTCTTTCCCCAGACTCCATAGCTGCACATGAACAAGCATTACTGAAAGTTAAATTTCTACTTTTTAACAGTCTCAGGCATGTCCGCAGAGCACGCCATGCCAAGGCATTCACTAGTTGTTTTGTTTTGGTTTTTTTTTTTCCAATCACATTCCCCAAGTTACTGCCCTTTCAAACACATATGTAAATGAGGGGGCCCCAAGAGCTATTAATGCAAATTTGTTTAAATAAGGTTCCCAAAGACTAAAAGGGCTGTTGGTGGTTTCAGAAAATATCTTGCAGGGAAATGTTGTGTCCATAGTGAACAGGGACTGTAGAACCCTGGGAAAATTGGGTTATGTAGAGGACAAAACAAAGAGCCAAGGCTGAAGCAGGGTATCTCAGCCCATCCCCCAGCACAAAGACTTGCTGCTGCAAAGTGTGGGGAGAATTTGAGGGGCTTGGTTCTTTTTTGTGAACTTAAGGATTATTCTTGAGCAGGAAGATGACTCTAAATAACATGCTTAATAAGTCATTAATAGGGGTTAGGGAGATGACTCAGTGGGTAAAGGTGCTTGCAGCCACGTCTGGTGACCTGAGTTTGATCCCCTGGCCCTACATGGCAGAAAGAGACTCAGCTTCTGAAAGTTGTCTTCTGACCTCTATACATGTGTGCCAACCAATAACTAAATAAATGAATGTAATTTTTAAAATTCATTAAAAGGAATAAGGGAGATGGCTCAATCGGTGGGTAAAAAGTACTTGCCACTAAAGCATGAGGACTTAAGTTCAGATCCTAAGAACCTGCATGCACACAAGATGTAGTCCATGATCTACGTATGATAAGATGGAAGCCAAGACAGGAGAATCCCTGAAGCTTGCAGCTGCCTGGGGTGGGTGGAAAACAAGAAAAGGCCCCATCTTATATAAGGTAGAAAGCAAGGATCAAGCATCTGACATTATCCTCTGACTGCCACACACGTATGATGTCATACAACTTGTACCCACACACATATAGACATACACACAGATTAAAGTTAATAGTGTGTCATGTGGTCTTTGTAGGACAGATAAATCCCTGAGATTCATGTGTGTTAATACAGTCAGAAAGCCAAGAAACCCCTAAGGTGCCCTTGGCCTTGAACTCTACCCAAGACCCTCCAGTCTGAGGAGGCCATATCATTAGCTCCAGGAAGATGGCCCCAGGTTAGACTATCATTGCTGTCTGGTGTTAGGAGTTTTTTTTTATTTGTTTTGTTTTTGTTGTGTTGTTTTGTTCTTGAGAGAAAGGCTCATGTAGTCTAGGCGGGCCTCAAACTCTCATCACTCAGTCAAAGATAACCTCGAATCTCTTATCCTTCTGCCTCCATTTCCTGCATGCTGAGTTTACAGGCATGTTCCACTTCCAGAGGTGCTGAAGACTGAACTGAGGGACCTCCTGCATGCGAAGCAGGAGTTCTACCAGTTGGGCCTCGTCCCCAACCTTCAATCATCTTACATGAGAAGCTTGGAGAATACATGTCCAGAACACCTGGGCATGCAGGTGAACAGCTGAGGAACAATGACATCCACCTGTCCTGGTCACCCATCAGAGCCCATTCCTGACTCAGCACCAGCTGAGGACCAGTGACATCCACCTGTCCTGGTCACCCATCAGAGCCCATTCCTGACTCAGCACTGCTGCCTTTAAACCCCAAGTTCTTCTTCAGTTTCACAAAACTTTCAGACCACAAAGTGACCCTCAGCGTCTTCCCACCTCATCTCAAATTGCACCAGAGTCCACCGGCAGCTAAAGATGCAATTTAATTCTGTAAGCTGCCTTTGAATTTATAGCCTATTGGAGGTATCTGCACTTGGGGGTGAGAGGTAGGAACTAGAAAGTCAGAGGCTTGAAGGAGAAAATCTTTCCTGAGTGCTGTTGACACACATTTATTATTAAGGTCTTGGTAATTCTTCTTACCTCTCTCAGTAGATTTCTCTGCTCCATTAATTTTATTGCCTTTGAAAGTTCCCAATGCACCCTTAGAGGCTCCATTCCAAACAGTCCTTGAAGAACAGCAGCTCCAAGGAGGAAAGTGAGGAGCAGAGTTGCCTGGACCAGTCAAGTTCACAAGCAGTCCCTAAAACAAGGCCAGAGCAATCGCACACCTATCTAGGTGCACACACCAAAGCAACTGCGGATGTGGGAGGAGCATAGACTGATGCTCTACACTTTGGCTTCAAATATCTAAACACATCGAGAACACATGCACATGTGTACAGATACAAACACAGATATCCATGCACACAGATATACACACATACACACAAATATGCACACAGATACACACACATGTACATATACATATATACTTTCTTCTCTATATGTGTGTGTTAGTCAATGTGTTTCTGCATGTGCATATGTGTCTTTCCACTCTATCTCTCCTCTCTCTCTTTGTTTCTCTCTGTATGTCTCTCTTCTCTCACCTTTTGCTGTTCTCTGTCTCCCTCTTTCTCCTTCCCCTTTCTCTCTTTCTTCCCTCCCTCCCATACCTAACTGCTGCCCTCCAAGTCTAGGCTCTATGAACCTGACCTTCAGCCTCAGACCTGACCATTAGGCATGTTTTCCTCAGGTTCACAGGAATGTGAACTTGAGCTAACTCTAATGGTCTCTACTCCACTCGCTGTACTTTTGTTTGTTTGTTTGTTTTTGTTTTTTGAGACAGGGTTTCTCGATAGCTTTGGAGCCTATCCTGGCACTCGCTCTGGAGACCAGGCTGGCCTTGAACTCACAGAGATCCGCCTGCCTCTGCCTCTGCCTCCCGAGTGCTGGGATTAAAGACGTGTGCCACCAACGCCCCGCCACTCGTATACTTTCTATGAGCTCCAAACATCATTTGTAGCTCAAACCTCAGAGGAGCCCAAGTTCTAATGTTTCCCCATTTGGTTAGAGATCCTATTCCTTGAGTTGTCAGGGTCACAGCCTGGGCCTTGGGGGCCCCAGCAAGCTGGACTAGGGTCCTCTACTCAAAGATGCCAATTAAAGACACAAATATGAATGAAAGCAGAAAAAGATTCATTCATTGCAGCCACATTAGAAAGAATAATGAGACCCAGTAACATAGCCCCCCAAGTCCATCTTTAGTGTCCTGATGAGAGGTTTATGTTTAAACAGAGGGCAAGAAACATGCATAAGTAAGTGGTCTTGGCCAAGACATGGTTCCATCCATCAGTGACCTATCACTGTCTGGGATCCAGTCTCTCCTGCAAGGTGATCTAACAAGTTGTCAGCACTGTGTGAAATCCTCCTGGGAGACAAGCCCCTCACCTTGCTGACAATAGGCTTTTGGCCTCTTTTCCCAGCATGAGACTCCTGGGGAAATTCCAATTCCTTGGGGTCCACTGCTTCAGTAATCTGATAGCCAAGGGAAGGGGCACAGGTGTCTGTTTAGAATATCATATTTGCCAGAAGGTTCCAATCTAAGCAATCAGTCTAACGCTGAGTAGGCTGTGGACACTCAGAAGTTCTCAGATCCAGCAGGATAGTCCCAAGAACATCAGAGCCCAGCAATGGCCTCCTATAAGCACTGACTGAGTCAGCCTTGAATTCTACATACTATGTTATAACCGTGAGTAACCCCACCAGAGAACTACATGGTCACAATGCTACCCTAAAAAGTCACAAAGACTTGACTCAATCAGATATTGAGTTGATTTCAGACAATATTGTTCAATTAAAATTTTTTTCAAAGGTGAGCTCAGCATCCCTTGCCTCTCCTTGAATGTTCCAGAGACAGTAGGGCAACTATTCCAGGCAACCGAGAACAACCTGGCGGAGCCTCTGCTGGCTAGCTCAGCCACAGCTGTGTGCCAAAGCTATGGACCAGGATGCATGTCTGGTCTAACTGTACAGACACTGACAGCCCATCTGCCTTTTGATCTCAGCCTCATTTCCCACCCCAGAGTCTAGTTCTAGAAGCTGCACATAGCTGCAGCCTCCAAGAGCTTCACTGTCTTCAGTCTGGAGGTGTGCCCTCCATTGTTCCCACGTGGTTCTTTTCCATGAGTGCAGACATGGGGGAGGGTGGAAGCAGGGGAATGATCTGGATCACACACAGAGAACATTCATTTTCGATGACACCTCCTGCTGCCCACTCTCAGACCACCCCCACACACACACCTCCCCCCATGCAAGCAGAGCCCAGAGCCTACTGCCAAACAACAGCCTTGGGCATTCACAGGAGCACCAGTGACTCACCCTCCCCCAAGCAGCCCAGGCTTCCAACAGCCCATGAGCTCATTTTAATTGAAACCCATCCACCGTTTTTAATGAGAGAAACAAACTTGGGGAGAGAGTCATCCCCTACTCTCCATTCTTATTCCTGCTTCTCCAGAGGAAGAGTTACTGTTGCTGGTGAGTCAGGGATCAAGTTGAGCTGTTGACGTTGGAGACAAGTGGTCTCTTCACAGATTCCGAGTGGGGCTCGGGAACACAGGAGAGGCTTAGAACAGGTTTCGTCTGATGAATCGGTGCTTTCTCACTTTATCATCAGAACTCAAAATTATGCTGCTTGGGGCTGGGGATGTGGCTCAGTTGGTAGAAAGCTTACCAGGCATGTATGAAGCCCTGAGTTCTAGCACAAGCACTGCATAAAAGTGGGCTGGTAACAGCCTGTAATTCCAGGATCAGGACCAAGGTCCTCCTCCACCTCATGTCAAGCTTAAGACCAGCCTGAGCTATATAAGACCATCTTCCTAGGCAGGTGGTCCCAAACCCTGTAAGAAAGCAGGGAGCATGAGCCTGGGAGTGAGCCAGTAAACAGCATTCCTCCATGGTTTCAGCTTCAGGCTTTTGCCTTGAATTCCTGCCCTTGAGTTCCGTATCCTCCTGTCTCCACCTCACAGCACTGCTACCTCCACCACACCTGTTTTATGTGACCCTGGGCACAGAACTCAAGGCTTCACTTATGCTAGGCAAACATTCTGCCTACTGAGCTACATCTCTAGCCCACTTTTTACCCATTCTGAGAGTGGCTTTAGTGCATTCATTTATACCTCTTCATCCTCAAAAAAACCATTGACCTGTAAGCAGCCATACCCCCGTCTCCCTGCTACCTTGCTCTTCTCCCATTCCCATCAATGGACTGTCCAACCCTGTAGGTTTGCTCATTGTGGACATTTTTTATAAATAGAATCATGCTTGTGTCTATTGTCTTCCATTTATCAGAATCCTTTCAAGGTTCATCCATATTATAGCATAGGTAGCACTCCATCCCTCTTTATGGCTGAATAATGTTCCATTTAGTGGACATACCCAGTTTTGTTTATCCATCCTTCCACCTGTTGATAGATCTTGGGTTTTTCATTACTTTTAAAATATAGACACTTTAGTGTTGTGTATCACTTCAGCTCCTGGACAAATTCTTTTTGTCATGAGGTAGAATACAGGCAATTAAAGTTTACCTATGGGTTTGCAAGGATACACCACTCCAGTATTCGCAGAATTGGTGTATCCATATTCTGGAGGTGAAAACAGTGGAAAAGCTGTATTTGTGGAAAGGGTTCTATGGCTCACCTTTTCCTATGCATAGCAGGTCATAAAGATTCCTATGGGAGGGGTGGTCCCCTCCTACCAGGGCAGGAAAATAACCCTTATCACCAGAGTCTCGTAATTGGGGCTGCAATGGGCCTGAATAAATAAACCCGAAAGTCGATCTTATCTTCTGTCCGCTTCACATCCCCTCCTGTATCTTGATGACTCCCCTAGATCTATGTCCCTGGCCACAGATCCCTCTGTTCTGCTGCTGCTTTAGAAATTTACACCCTCCCTTTTGCTATAAACAGTATAAAAAGCATTTTCCTTTGATCTCCATGGACTTCACTCTTCTGTGATGATCTTAACCATAAAACTTAAAAATTGTATACTTTCTCTTATTGTTTTGTTTCTTGTTAATTTGGATCTTAGATTCAGCCAAGGATCGGGGTGTAGAAACTTTTCAGATACTATTGGAGAAATTCTCATGTTTAGAGATAGAAGTTCCAAGGAGAAAGATGCCTTCCTAGTGTTACATCTGAACCTGCTTAAGATGAGTGTGTGTTGATTTGGGGGCAGGAGTGTACAAATGTGTGTTCCAATATGCATATGTGTGTGGAGGCCAGAGGAAAACCCCAGCTCACTGTCATCCTTCTGGGTCCTGTCCATACTGCTTTTTTTTTTTTTTTTTTTTTTTTTTTTTGATAGGCTGTTGTTAGACTCTAAGTTAACCATTAAGTCCCATCTGCCCAAAGACCAAGTAACTTACTGAACTGTTGGGAGTTGTAGTTCTTGGAAAGTATGGTGGCTTTGAGTTTTGTCCATACAAACCCTGTCAACACATGTCTCACTCAGTCCATCTTGGTCAGTATTTAACATTTAATAAAAGCTTGTTTAAATTTGGCTAAAATGGTGGAACATTTTTTTCTGGCTAATTTTAGTATTAACAACTATCTCACTGTCCTGAAACTATTGAGCCCCAGGCACCTGCCTGTTTCCTCTCCTCCGGTGCTGAGATTACAAGAATGTGCCACACCTGGATTTTTTTTTTTTTAAGTGGGGGTCCTCAGGCTTGAACTCAGACCCTTGTGCTTACCATGAGGCAAGCACTGTGCTGACTGAGCCATCTCTCCAGCCCCATCAAACTCAGGACCTGATGCATACACGGCAAGAGTTCTGCTCTTGAGCCTACTGTGAGATTCTCATCCTCATGAGCTCATAGCAGCAATGACTGTCTTTCCCAGAGCTTCAGGCTCCAAGGAAGGGGTGGAGAGCAAAGATGCTGGTGGCTGGCCCAGGCCCAGGCTTTTCTTTCTGCCCACAGCACCCCCAATTACTAACAAGTACTCAATGAAATTGCTTTTGACACTGAGGTGATGGCTTAGCAGGTAAAGTGCTGTTGCATAGACACAAGGACCAGAGTTCCATCCCCAGTACCCATATAAAAGCCAGGCATGATGGTGTGCATTTTGTAATCCCAGGGCTGGAGAGGCTGAGACAGGGCTCATTGGCCATCCAGCCTCCGTGGGCAATTCCTGGATCAGGGGAGACGCAGTCTCAAAATCAAGGAAGATAGCTTCTGAGGAACAACACTAAAAATTGACTCCGGCAAACCTCTCACACACGCACACACTCTCAAGTGCGCACTCGGGCACACGCGCACGCACACACACACAAACACACACACAAACACACACACACACACACACACACACACACACACACACACACACACACGAACACACACAAGCTAGAGCACACACAATCTTAGAAATATAAAGAGTTTAGGTCATTCCACACAAACCACACATGCTGGAACCAAAGTTAAAAAAAAAATTTTTTTTTTTTGGTTTTTTTTTTTTTTTTGGTTTTTTTTTTTGGTTTTTCAAGACAGGGTTTCTCTGTAGCTTTGGAGCCTATCCTAGCACTCACTCTGGAGACCAGGCTGGCCTCGAAGTCACAGAGATCCACCTGCCTCTGTCTCCCGAGTGCTGGGATTAAAGGCATGTACCATCCAAAGTTCAAAATTTAAGAGAACCAAACTGTGTTCCCTGATTTCACCTGATTCATCTTCTGTGTTGACCTTGACAGAATGTTTATGGACAACAAAACCCACAACTTAGCTGCCTCCTGCACTGAGAGAACAGTGCTGAGAATACAGGCTTCGGAGTGGACCCAATATGCCTGCAAACCCAGCTCTGCCAGGATGCATGGCTTCACTGTGCCTCAGTTTCACCATCTGCAAAACTATCTTGAAGGACTTTTGAAAGGCTTACTTTAGTAAATACATAGCCAGGGTCTATCGGTCACAGTTAAGGAAGAACCCTCAAGGCTTTTAGATATTCTGAATACACTTGTGGTCTTTGTCTTATCTGAAGAAAAAACTTTAAGTGGGGGGCCTGGGAGATGCCGTAAATTAAATCTGCCATTCTAAAATGAGATACAATAGCTGAGCCCAATTCCTTCACCCCCAGAGCCAACTGGCCATTGTCCTTCCTATTGCAACCTGCTGTTATCATGGAGCCTATTTCCTGGGGCTAATTTAAGCCAACTGGAAAAACATAAATGGTGTTAGGGTTTGACTTAGTTTCCGATAGGAAGGGTGGCCAGACCCAGGGCCACCTGGGGCCTAAGCTCCAGGAACATTGGCTCCATCAACAGTTGCTCTGTGCTAATAGCAAGTCAGACACTAGAACATTCCAGCATTCCTACCTCTGCAACTCCCCTGAGCTTTCCTCTGGGGTTCTCTATCCCCAGGCTTGTAGGTAGAAGAAACTCCAGGCTAGATTTTACCAGCACCGTTTCCTCTCCTGGGTCAAAGAATGATTTTTCCCCTTCATTTTCATTTAAAAGTTGATATTCAACTTAACACAGTGAAACTTCACTCCCCAAAGGAATAGAAAAATACACCTAAATCCTGCTCAATAGTGTAAATATTGGGGTAAGATAAACATCTGAGCTGCCTTAAAAAGACCATTGTATTCCAGCAAACTGCCGTTTCCTTACCTTAAGAGAGCTCTGGAATCAGAGTCTGAAGCTTTGAGGAGGGGTCAAAGCTGTGGTCAGATAAGAATGGCTGTATAGCCACACCCCTCCTTAGGTCCCAGGTGGCACCCAAAAGACTTTCCCAGTGACCTATTTAACTATTAGATACCCAGCAGGGGAGGCACCTTCATCTCCAAGGCCTGTTACCCCTCCACTTTAAAAAAAAAAAAAAAACAGGAATGTGTGGTGGTTCAGCTAGCAAGAACGTGTGACCAGCCTCTCCATACTGGTTCAGTCGTCCTCAGGGCCTTGGGGAAGCATGTTTTCCTTAGCATCATTCTTTCCATTTTAAGTTCTTCTGGGATAGTGAATATATACACAGTAACACTGGCGATTGCATCTGTTTGTTTTTGCAACTCACTACAAGTTTCCCAACATTTTAGGTGTGCTCTGTATAATTAATTAATTTCATTCTGTATTTTTGCTGCTTTCATTTTTTTTTTTTTTTTTTGAGACAAAGTCACATGTAGCCTAGGCTGGCATCCAACTCTTGAATCCTGGTTTTTCTACCTCTACCTCGTAAACACTGGGATTATAGACATATACCACCGTGCCTGGTCCTTTGCTTCTATTAAGGCATAAGAAGCTCAGAAATCACCCAGGTCATGGACTTTGAATTCTGTATGTTTATCCATAAAACGAAGGCAAGTGGCAGATAGGAAAGAAAAAAAAAAAAAAAGGCAACCTTGACTTCTTTAAGAAACTGCAGCTGTGTTCCTTCCATTTGACATTTTCCCCGGGCCATCTCCTTCCCTGTAGATGGAGAAGAGGAGCCTAGCTTCACTTTTTGAAACATTTGAACTCCAGGAGCCATCTCAGCAAGCCATGTAGAATTCCAGAAGTTTCCTTTGGGTACAAAGCATAAGAGAGAGTTTGGAGGTGGAGATAGTGGTCTTCCAGTTGACCAGCAGGGCCAGTGGGGCTCCCTGCCACAAGGAAACTGGAGGGTGGCCTGAGGATGGCCGAGGGAATGGGAGGTCAGGGGCTGGTGTTTTGTTTGGGGGTGGGTGGGCTCTGTTTGCTCTCCTTGTTTTAAGTTTCTCCTGGGGTTTTTGTTCCTAGATGGCTATCTCTTGTGCATTCAAGCAAAGAGACCAACACATTAGGAAAAAACAAACATTTACATAGCCAGGGAAGTCCCTGCCTCAGACCCCCTCATTCACAGGACTCCAACCATTTAGAGATTAAAACAAGCTGGGCTTGGGGTTTTGTTTGGTTGAGGCTTTTTCCTCCTGGGTAGCATGGATTCTTTCCAGAACTCCAATACTCAGGAGTGAATGTCAATGACAAAATTCTCTTTTCCTGCAAAGCAAAAGCCAGCCGAACAACACAGCCTCCTCACTGGTGAGTGAATCCCAACAACCAGTCTCTTCTGCTCCATCAAAACACTTTTACGTTCCAAAACACTGGTGTGGGAGCCAGTCATATATGTGATGGGTTTTTGTTATTATTTAATCTTGCTGAGCTATCACCAGTCATTACCCCAGGAGATTAATTATCCCTTTTTTAAACCCATGCAGACCCTGTGGCTCTAAAATTACAGTAAATTCAGGCTGAAAGCCCCTGAGGGAACAACTAGTCCAGGGATTTTCAGACTGAGCCATTAGGGGGTCAGGAAGTCAGCATAATCGGCTAGAACTGAATTTTCAGGAAAACACACAACACAGAGAATTTCATATAGGCAGGATTAGTATTGTTTCATGAAACTTTTGTTCAATTATGTATGTGATTCTGAGGGTTATGGTATAAAAAAGTATGTCAATTTTTCCCTTTGTGTGTGTGCGTGTGTGTGTGTGTGTGTGTGTGTGTGTGTGTGTGTGTGTGTGTGTGTGTATACATTTGTGACGTGTAGTGTATGCTTACGTATGTGTGTGGCATGTAACACCTGTATACATTTGGAAATAAAAAAAGGATATCAGGCATCACTCTCTATCATATTCCCTCGAGACTGGGTCTGAACTGGTGGCCAGCAAGCTCCAGTAACCCTCCTGTCTCCATACCACCACAACTTTGGAATTAAAGGCACATGGGGCAATGGCAAGGCTTTTAGTGAATGTTGGGGATTTGAACTCTGGTTCTCTGTCTTACAGCAGGCAGTCTTACCCACGGAGTCCTCTCCCCAGATCTCTTTTCAGTGTCTGGGTTGTAAGTCAGAGAGGAAGCTAGCCATTCTCCCATTCTCACCAAACCAACTCCCTCAGCTCCCTTCCATTGGTCAGCACACATTATCCTCTGTCTGGTTTAGGGTAGATTAGCATTAGTTCCCTTCAGACAATAAACCTATGATGGTTAATATTGTCAACTTGGCTGGATCAAGAGTTACCCAAGAGACATGGTCATGGGCATACCTGGGAAGGGGTTTTTCCCATTTTGTTAATTGAGGAGGGAACACCCACCCTGTATATTAGCAGTACCATTGCACAGGCTGGGTCCTGGACTAAACAGGAGGAAGTGTGCACACCACCATTCATCTCTATCTGCTTCCTGACTGCAGATGCCATGTGACCAGCTGCCTGGCACTCCTGCTGCCTTGCTCTCCCACAGGGATGTACTGCACCCTTCAACTATGTTCCCAAAATAAATCCTTTCTTAAGTGGCCTTTGACAGATATTTCAGGACAACAAAAAAGAATAACTACCGCACACATGGTCCAGTGTCACCTTTGTGGCAAACACATTACAAAGTGTCAGGTGTTAGATGTCCAAACCTTGTGACTCACCAAGTCAGCAGAGAAAGATAAAGGGGGTAAAAGAAGAACCACCATAGAAAGGGCAGCCATATTGAATCTCCAGACCACCAAAGATAATATTTAGACCACCTCCAAGTGAGTCCAGCAATGGTCATTCACAACTGCTTATGCCCCCCCAGGTACTGACCTGAGCTCATTGGATATAATGCCTCCTTCATCTTCATGAGGAGCTGATAGGATGCTATTATTCCAGGGTCAATAGTGGCTGCTAACTACACCAGTGCACTCAACTCCAGGCTTCGTATAAACTAGACAATCACTCTATCAACTGAGCCATAGCCTCAGCACCCCATGAAGAAATCCCACAGCACTCTTCCATAGCCTAATGCCTTTCCAAAATTCCTGTTTTAAGACAAAGAAAAGAATTAATGTGAGGCTGAGCCATGGAAGAGAAAATTAACTCGGCTCTTCATCAGCTTGGACTCCTGGGGTTCCCCAAAGACAGAGTGTCAAGTTAAAGCATCCAGTGAAAATAAAGATGGAATAGAGAAGCCTGGCTTGGAAAGATGGCCTTTTCTTTCTATTCTTTGCTGTTTAGGAGGCAACGCTGGTTTGGTTATTCTTGTGTGAAATTCTCAGTGTGATTGGCAAGGCATCAGGAATAACGAGATAAAGTGGTGACGTGAATGCCACTGGGAACAGAGGATCCTTTGTGCCGGCCTTGCCTAAGAAGTAGGAAGAAAAGCTGGGATCTGGGCTTTGATGCGAAGCCCTTGCATGTTAAGCTTACAGTATCCTTTCCGTCGGAAATGCTGAAGTACTTTCCCCGCAGGTATTTACAGTATGCCTCAACATTTGGCTGAGTCCTGGCACTCTCCTGCTTTCATTCATAGTGGAGACTCCAGTATTGTGTTGAACTGAAACAAAGGCTAAATCATCCAAGAAACTTAAAGGTCCAGAACTTTTTCACTGTCCTTCTTCACAAATACAACACAACACCAGGAGTAAGTAGCAAGAAATAGGATAGGACCCAGAGAGCTGGGAAAACCAGACCAGAAAAACTGCATCTAAAACCACTACAGGGGCTGGGGATATGGCTCAGCTGATAGAGCACTCTCCTAGAATGCAGAAAGCCCTGGGTTAAATCCCCTGCATAGCACAAAACTGAGTATGGCAGTACTCAGAGGATCTGAGCTGGATCTAACCTGAAAGCTGGAGAACTAACTTCCATAGTCGCAGAAGGTGCTGTGCAAGCTGCCCAGGGAGAGGAGGAACCACTAGCCCTACCCCCCGTTATGACATCTATGGCAAGATATTCCTAAGGGTACAATCTTGGTAGTAACCAACAACTTTCTTCACTGGATTTAAGGCCCACTCAACAGGAGGGAACTCATGCCCGGTACTGGAAACCTAGCTAAGTACCAGGGATAGTGAGGCCATCCTAAAAGAGAACCTTGCACCACCACTTTCCTAAAACATTATAATTCCCAACTACATTCTAATCCATACACCTACCAACAACACTGCAAAAGATGAAGACCATTTTACAAAAAAATCCATCAGACCAAAATGAAGAAAAATCTGATCGTGAGTTGCCCAGCCCCAACTGATACAGCTACAACAGAACCCCTAAACCCAAGGCTCAGGAACAGCATAGAAGATGGGGTAGAAAGATTGTAAGAGCCAGAGAACCAGGAAATGGGATATGAGATTATATGTCATAGAAATGACAGGAAATCTTCACCCATGATACCTCAATAACATGGCTGTCTAAACAAGATCTAAACAAGGACAACAGTAATAGACACCCAACACAGAAAGGAGAATTTTCATGGGCTCCCATTCCTAGACAAAAAACTACAGGCAACAAAGGGATGCTGAAAGTGGGAGAATTCATTTTCCTCAAGGATGAGCCCCTTAATTGGTTAACCAATGCTAAGAGGTCAGCTCTGAGATAATAATCACAAGCAACACGAAACAGACTCAGCTAGTGTATTTAGAGTGTATACAACATATGTAACAGTAACAGATTTTAAAATTTTTAAATCATGTGTATGGGTATTCTGCCTGCATGTGTGTATTACTTCATGCATGTGTCTGATACCATGCTTCCCAGCCCCAACAGTAACAATTTTTTTTTAAAGACCATGAATTGGAGAGTGAGGACATAAGAAGAAGGAAAGGGAAGGAGGAAATTATATAATCATACCTTATTTTTTTTTTAATTTTAGAAAAGAATGTGGTGGTGCATGCCTGTATTCTCAAGAGGGTCAGAAGGCCAAGGTCTTCCTTTGCTGTACAGAGAACTCAAGACCAGCCTGGGCTATGAGAACCTATCTAAAATGAATAGACTAGGGGGGTGGGGAGTTAGGAGAAGGAGGAGAAGGAAGAAGAGGAGGGACAAGGCCAGGCCACTTGAATACCCATCTCTGTTGTGTTGAACATGTATTCATTTATTTGTGTGCATGAGTGTGTGTGTGCATGAGAGTGTGTGTGTGTGTGTGTGTGTGTGTGTGTGTGTGTGTGTGTGTGTGTGTTGTGGAGGTCAGAGAACAAATTTGTGATGTCTGCTCTCTCCTTCTACCTTTATGTAGTTTCTGGGATCCAATTTTCCAATTTGCATGGCAAGCACCTTACTAGCTGAGCCATCTTGCCAGCCTTGAACATCCCCTGGCATTCCATTTTCCCGTATCTTTTTCAATTTAGTATCCCTTCAATAATCCCAACAGACACAGTCCCTGCATGTGTCTTACTTGATTTAATTCAAGTCATCTTTTGTCTGTGTTCCACAGAGAAATACTATATTGCTTACATCCTGCAATATCCTGAGACCCTCCAATCTTTGCCTGAAAGCCATCCTAAGTATCCCATTTTGTCTTGTGGATTTTATTTTCAATGCCAATATCCATGTCCAATTTCATATGAAAGTGCTTTTAAGCTATCATGGAGGTAAATGGATATGCTAGGACAATACATCCTGTTTCTCTGTCTGCTGGAAGTGCTGGCCTCTCAGAACAAAGCCCCTGCCCCCACTGCAATCCCAGCTCTGGATGGAGCCTCTGCCACTGGAACTTGAAATGTTCCAGTGTTAAGAACAGAATATTCCATTTAAAGTAGCCTAGTAGGCATTACTGCCTGCAAAAGACCACAGAGGCAAAGTATAAGGTTGTTTTCAGTGCCTCCAAAAAGGCATCAAGAACCACACAAAGTAGCACACATCTGTAATTCCAGTGTTTAGGAGACAGGAGGATTCCCAGAAGTTGAAAGGCCAGCTAACCTGGTGTCATAGTGGCCAGCAACAAGACACCATGTCTCAGACATGGTAGAAGATGAGAAACATCACCCAAGGTTGTTCTCTAACCTCCACATGTGCACCATGGAGTATATATATATATCACATACACACACGTGTGCACTCATGTGATAGTTTTCTTCTTAATTGGTATCAAGCAAAGGCCTTAGTCCTGGGCAGGTTGCTATTTTGCAGCTTCTGAATGGAGGCTGGTCCTTAGGTTTGTTCTTCCATAGTCACAAAACTGCTGTCATGGGTTCAGTGTTCCACATAAACACAACAGCACTAGCTTGAAGAAAATAAATGTGTCCTCCCATAACCCACTCCAAGGAAACTATCCTTTATGATTCCTTGGCTACAACTGGACTCCAGGACACGTCCTAGCTGCAAGGGAAGCTGGGAAGTTTCTACAGTAGGTTGTGAATTCTGAATCAAGAAGAAGACAAAATAGAGGCCTCATTACCCTTTGTTGGGTAAGCAACTAGAAAGATCTTTCACAGCTCCCCAGTCCATCAGCTTTGCCCTCCTGACAAGGAAGGACAAGAAACAACCACTTGAATGAACAAAATTCTCAAGAGACCTCTTAGCAGGTAGCCCTGGGATCAATGTTTTCCTTGTAAAATACCTTCCTTTTCTTCTAAATGCCAGATAAGTTCAGAACTTCAAGGTCACCCTTGGCTTAGCTACATAGTTGAGCTCAAGGCTGACTTGGACTACATGGAACTATTAAGAAAGAAAGAATATTTTTTGGACAAAAGAAAGTAACGGATACGTAACAAATAACACTAAATTTACATCGTATCTGGGAACCAAGGAATGATGGTGAGTTTGACAAACTACACTAAGAAGACAAAGAGCTGTGGCATAATAATTTAGACACGGGCTTTCCAGACAATCCTGTTCTTCTGCAGAAATAAAAAACAAAACAAAACAAACAAAACAAAACAAAACAAAACAAAAAAACTAAGACTGAGAAAGGATAAGAAGAAAGTGACAGGGCACACACAGCTAATCAGTAAAATTCTGATTTAAACCCAGGCCACCTGACTCCATAAGCCCTGGTACTTTCAAAGGATGAAATAACTTCATCCGCAAGGTGACAGAGCCCATTTATAGGCAAAGATCAGAATCCCAGTTTCCCATGTCCCAGAGCAAAGAATTGAACCAGAGACACATGACTGATTAGTAGTAGAAACAGACATCGTATTAGAACAGAGAAAAACACTCCTGCCCCAGTTACTGTTCTATTGCTGTGAAAATGGTCAAGGCAACTTATAAAAGGAAGCATTGATTTGTGGGCTGGCTTAGAATTTTACAGGGTTAGTTCATGATCATCACAGCTAGAAGCAGGCACAGCAGTAGCTGAGACCTTTACATGCAGATCTGCAGGCAACAGACAGAGAGAGGGAGACTGGGCCTGGCTTGGGCTTTTGAAACCTCAAAGCCCACTCCCAGTGACACACATCCCACCAAGACCACACCTCTTAATCTTTCCCAAATAGTTTCACTAACTGAGGACCAACCATTCAAATCCATGAGCCTACTGGCCCATTCTCATTCAAACCATCATAATTCCTGAAAATGGAAGTAAGCCAGAGAGCTGGGAAATATTGAAGGCTCAAGAGCCCCAGACCCCAGCTTCATTGTACCTGTTTTTTTCCCACACTGGTGAGATCAGGGGTTTTCTTTCCTTTCTTTCAGATAGATATAGCTATACCTTCTCTGTATGTATGTATGTATGTATGATGTGTATGGGTTTATGTATGTGTTCATGGAGAGGTCAGAGGACAACCTCAGGTATCAGTCCTTGTCTATCACCTTGTTTGAGGCACCGCATAGCCCAGATTAGCTATCCTGGACTTGGTGGGGATTCTTCTGTCTTTGCCTCTCCTCTCCCTGTAAGAATGCTAGGATTGCAAGTGCACACTGACATGTTGTTTCTAGAATCCAAAGTCTGACTCTCACACTTGCATAGCAAGCACTTTTACCCACTGAGCCAACTGCTAAGCCCCCTTTTCATTTGTTTCCACCCCCCACCCTCTAGGTTTTCTCCTCCTTAATATTTTGCTAACAGCTCAGGATGACTTGTTTTGTTTTTCTTCAAAAACAGTTATATTTTAATAATATGGCATTTTTCCATAGAGATATTTGAGACAATCCAGAATCCATCCTTCTGCTGCATACAAGAAACACACCTCAAATTCAAAGGCAGACATTACCTCAGAGTAAAGGGTTGGGATAAGATATTCCAATCAAATGGACCCAAGAAACGAGCTGGGGTAGCAATCCTAGTATCCAACAAGTTAGACTTCAAACGAAAATCAATCAAAAGATATGAAGAAGGTCATTTCATATTCATCATAGAAAAAATCCATCAGGAAGAAGTCTCAATTCTAAACATCTATGCCCCAAATACAAAGGCACCAACGTTCATAAAAGAAACATTATTAAAACTCAAATCACAAATAAGACCTCACACAGTTATAGTGGGAGACTTCAACACCCCACTCTCACCACTGGACAGGATCACCAGGCAGAAAACTAACAAAGAGACAAAAGAACTAACAGAAGTTATGACCCAATTGGGATTAACAGACATCTATAGAACTTTCAGGATGACTTTGAACCTGTAGTCCTTCCACCTCCATGTTTTGAGTACTGGGACTGCTGACATGTGCTACCATGCCCAGTTTGTGCCATGCTAGGATTGAATACAGGCCCTCATAAATAGTAGGTAGTCAAGTACTTCACAAGCCGAGCTACATGCCAAGCCCCGATTACAGGATTTTCTTGTGCATGCTCTGTTCTTACATGCAGCCCTGGTGGAGAGTGGATTCAGAACTCCCTTATAACTTGCTTCTCCTCTCTGTTAATGTTGATGCCTTGGCTCTCTATTCTCCTGCCACACTATGATAGCAAGTGCTGAGGCAGACCCACTGGACAGGCCACTAAGCGAGCCCACAGCCCTCACTTCTGAGTTCTACCATGTGATCTCTTTCTTCCTTGAAGGATGAATGACTGCCATGTAAAGATGTGGCCAGAGATTTTCTTCTGGAACCCAAACTCTTTCAGGAGGTACCCGATCCTTTAATTACCTGGCACCAGAAAGGTCCAACGTCAAGGACTATTGTGACTTTGCCTAGGAGTAGAGAGAGGCCTTGAAAAAGATGGGCTCTGAAGGCTACATGTAATATATCCTTTGGGCAATGCCTCAATACATTTTAGCATGGGCCTAGTTGTTTGCTTGGCTTTCTTTCTTTCTTGGGTCAGGCTGGCTATGTAGCTAAGGATGGGTTTGAACTTCTGATTCTCCTGTCTCCACCTCCCAAGGGCTGAGATTTCAAGAGTGTACCATCATACCCAGTTTATACAGCACTAGAGATCGAACCCAGGGACTAATGCATGCTAGGCAAGCTCTCTACCAACTGAGCTACATCTCCAAGTACTGGCTTAGCTTCTTAAGGTCCTACAAAGCTTGAGAAGCCCCTATAGATTACCATTCCCCAGAGCTAGTCCAGAACCCTTTGAAGGAAGCTTCCAAACGTCCAGGTATCTGCTTTCACAGAGCCTGAAGACTGTTAGTCCCAATTGTTCTTAACATCATACACCTGTTTTATACCCCAAACAGAAGCAGATCAGACAAGATGCTGGGGCAATGTTCTGATTGCAAGTCCTTCCAGATAATATCTTCAGATAATACAGAGGAGATACGCAATGCAAGCCTGCTCGCAATCTGCTGAAATAACTGTTGCTGGGGAGCCTGGGGCTATAGAGAAGAAAGGAAAGACACTGGCTGACCAGCAAACTTTTGAGGCTGGCTGGCTGTAGGGACTTCCCAGCTAAGCCTTACTGCCTTTGTGTGATGCTCATTGTTACACAGGGCAGCTACTCATCGAAGGAATCCCCACAGGGATTCCAGCTCCTGTTGAAAGCTTTGTCAACTGCTATTGTTTTGACGTTTCTCGAAACAGTCCTCTCTTTCATGTCGCCCATTCATGAAAACACGACCCCCCCACCCTCCCTCCTTTTCCCTAGGCTCTAGGATGATTTGCCATTTATGAAAATTTCTCTCTTTAAACAGTCGGTGCAAATCCCAAGTTAGGCATTTGAAGTTCATGACCCTTTCTTCCTCTTCAAGTTCCCAGCTCTCCCTCCTCCCAACTTGCTGAGCTGTAAGGCAGGAAAACCCCCCTGAGAACTGAAAAGCCCTCCCCATCTTTTTTCTCCTTCCAAACAAGGAGAGTCTGCTAGAAGAAGTAAATGTAAGGTCTTTGCTCCTCTCCTGCACCCACGCCTGGCCCTGCTTTCCCTTATTAAGGAAACAATGAGGCGAGCCATCCAGGATGTGCCTCTGTGGACAGTGATCTCCAGCAATAAATCACTTCCTCACTCGGTGACTTTTATGGGTCAGGAAAACCATATGTCCTGTGCCTCTGACTGCAGGTCAGGCTCAGCTAAGTGATGCTCATATTAAAATTGCTGTGGAGAGACAGCGAAGTCAATAGAGGGATTGCCTTGCAAGCGTGAGGACCCGAGTTCCATCCCCAGAACACAAGCAAATGTTAAGCATGATAGGCCGGCCACACCTGGAATCCCAGCACTGACTAGGTAGAACACTGGGGTTCAACAGACAGTTGGTCTAGTCTCTTTAGGCAGCTCAGTGACAATGAGAGAACCCATCTGAAAGAAAACAAGATGCATGGCTCCCAAGGAAGGACATTTGAGTTGTCCTCTGACCTCCATGTGCACACTTGTGTACATACACAGATGAGTACTCTCTCACTCACTCACTCATTCACTCACACACACACACACACACACACACACACACACACACACACACACGCACAAAGATTGTGTACACCTTGCATATGTTTTAATTCCTTTGTAATTCTAATGCATGAACTTCACTCTCTGACCTGGGCTGCCTTCCTGACTGCTCAGTGGCCACCCCATCCCAGTTTCTTTGCTCTCTAGCTAAGACAGTCTTCACCGGTCCTTCCTCTGTTGCCATGGTGGAAATAGCCCAGGGCAGATGTTCCTCTGGGGCATGCCACCTTGGTGGATATACTTCATCTTGGTCTCACTGTTTCTCCTCTTGGCAACAGGAATTTAAAAATGCCATTTATTAGACAAGGACAGCCTTGGCCAGGGTCTTCTTGCACTGCTCCTGCTTCTGTGGTATGAGGGCCTCATGGCCACCCCATTGCAACACAACACTAATTACAGACTCTTTCCCCTGCCTGCTACTGTTCGTACTTACAACTTCTCACACACAGTGCACTGATCCCAAATACACAGTAGTTGAGGATAGCGTGATAGATAACACTGGAGGGCCAGGAAGGCAGAATAAGCCATTTCTTACCAGATTTTTAGGTGGAGAAGAAAGCTAAATGTAATTTAACTGGGTTTTAATTTGAAACATCTTCACACTGAGGCCAGGTGTGGGGAAACAGGACTAAAATCCCAACACTTCAGAGGTAGTAGCAGTTCAAGGCCAGTGTGGCTACTGTCTTAGCTTTAATTGTCAACTTGACAGAGCCTACAGTCATCTGAAAAGGAAGTCTCAATTGAGGACCTTCCTAAATCAGATTGGCCTCTGGCCATATCTGTGAGAGTTTATCTTGCTTGTTAGTTGATGAAGAAGGTCCCAACCTACTGTGGGCGGCACCATTTTCTGAATAGGTAGTCTCTGAGCATTTAAGAAAGCTAGCATGACCTTGAATGAACCAGAAAGCATTGATCCTCCATAGTTTCTGCTCCAAGTTCTTGCTTGAGCTCCTGCCTTGAATTCCCTCAATGATGGCGTGCAACCTGTAAGCTGAAATAAATCCTTCCCTCCCCTAAGTTGCCTTTGGTCAGAATGCTTTATCATTGCAACAGAGATGAAACTAGAACACCTATAAGTAAGTATATATGAAACAAATTAATATCCTGTTTTAGTTGTGGGTCCTGTCCCCAACATAGTTCATTAGGTGTATATAAGTACTCCAAAATCCTCCCCCGAAAGATCCAAAATCTGAACTGCTTCTCTTAAAAGATGACCAAGGATCTGAAACTTCAGGCTCAAGGGTTGATAGAGTGCTTGTCTAGCATACATGAAGCCCTGGGTTTCATCAACACCACATAGATCAGCTGTAATGGTTCGTGCTATATATAACCCAGGGCTCAGGAGACAGAGGAGGGTGTGTGAAACCTTGTCTCAAAAAAGTGCTCATTTTACAGACAAGGAGACTGAGGCAGAGAGTGACATTTCAAGAAGGAACAAACCATATATTTTGCTTACTATTTGGTATATAGTACTGTCCTATTGTGTAGCTGACAATACTGAAGTGAACAATTTGGATGCTCTAGTCATGTGATATTTGATTTACTATCAGTAAGGCCAGGCTAGGGGTCTGGCTCAGTTAGAATGCTTACCTACCATACATGAAGTCCTAATTTGATTCCCAGAACTGCAAAAAACCAGGTGGTAGCCAGGCCTGTAATCACAGCACTAAAGAGATAAAGGCAGGAGGATCAGAAGTTCAAAGTTGTCCTCAGCTATACAAGTTCAAGACCATCCTAGAAGTGTGTGTGTGTGTGTGTGTGTGTGTGTGTGTGTGTGTGTGTTTGTGTGTGTCTCTCTGTGTGTGTGTGTGTATACTTACACACTTATATAAACAAAAACAATATGGCATAGGTCAACTATATTCTCAATTTTGTTCAACTTGATCTCTAGTCTCCAGCTTCGTTTGATATATAGTATACATTAGTTGCATAAACTAATCTCATATTTATACAATATTCAATGTATTATTAATATATTTAATATGTGACATCAGCTTGCTTAGCACTACTTACACATAGAAGGCTGTGTGCAAGCCCGTGCATATCTGTGTGCACAAAGTGACATATTAACCAGGACTCTTGCTGCAAATGACAGAAGATAAAAGGAAAAGCAAAGAAAAGGACAAAATGGCACATATAAACTGAAAGTTCAGAGTTGGGCTTCAGGTAGAACTGTGTCCCGAGGCTTCGGCAAAATGTCAAGTCTGGTTAAAGGAATGCAGCGTCCCATGGACTCAGCAGTGCTTCATTCTCTTTGCTGGCAGCTCAGGTACCAGAAATCACTTGGGTTATGCAAGCTGAAGTCATATGCTACCCTGAGCTGACCTCAGAGGCCAGGGGAGCCCAGCTCTGATTAGTTGGAGCTGGTTGTGTGCCTTTCTCTACAAGAGAAGGAAGGTTGAGGTCAGTCACATTGCTTCCCAAGCTAGGGGAGCAAGTTCCTTGTGGGGAGGGAATGCTTAGACCAGTTAGAAGCAAGTGAGGAAGATAAACACGAGGCACCAGTTCTGGATGCTGTCATTCAGTAAAGAAGAGGTCAGACTTCCCCAGCTATGTTCTGAGGCCCAGGGATGAGTCTCCAGAGCCTAGATACTCCTTCAATCCATCTGCCCCTCCTTCAGCCTCTGCTGGGAGCCTGCTTAGGTTGCGGCCTTGATGAATAAAACATTTTCCTAGTCACTTCCAATCCTCAGGGCCACTATACAGACTCGAAGTAAGCCTCTTTTCCTCCTATGTAGTGTTTAGGAGGCAGGGAGACCACCTTCCCAGCACAAGACCTCACTCTCACCCCAGGGGTCACTGAGCCCCTTGGCCCATTCATGCTCCATTTCCCCAGTTCTCACCCCAGGCACAAGCTGTCTGTTCTGTGGCCATTTTCAGTCCTTTGTAATTGGCCAAACCATTGCATGCCAAGTGTAAATCTAAGCCTGCCATAGCATCAATCACACTCACCCAAAGGGGATGAGAGATGGCCTCTGTTCTCACTCATCATTGCAAAGCCAGTAATGCATGCAGAGAAGGCAGATCCATTTATGAGAGGCCGTGATCTGTAACCAACTAAATGACAGGCTTCTGAGCACTTATATGGGGCTGCCAGGGAAGGGAGCAGAGCCCTGGGAGTTCACTGCTATGCTTGGTCTAGTTCTCTCTTCTAACAACCATGATGACAATTGGTAGATGGGCCACTCAGTTGCAAAGCTTAAGTGGACAAGGCAGGGCTTGACTTTATATGCAGTAATACAAGAACCTTCCAAATGGCTTGCAGCTCTCTAGTGAAGTCTCTGCTCATAACCTGGTAATCAATTGTCAAGGTTTGTAAGAATGGCCAAAGAGCTAAGGGGATGCTGCAGGGTAGCCTGCCCTGGCTTTAGTCTCAGCCTCCTGGTGAAATGAGACACACAAATGTATTGTTATAGGTTCTGCTACTGTTTCCCAATGAGTAAAACTCACCTTTTAAAAAGGCCAGACTTTTAGAAGTTGAGGAGATGACTCAATTGGTAAAGTTGTATGCCTTGCAAGCACAAGGAGCTGTGTAAAATCCCCAACACACACACACACACACACACACACACACACACACACACACACAGAGAGAGAGAGAGAGAGAGAGAGAGAGAGAGAGAGAGAGAGAGAGAGAGGCATTGTGATGCATGCTTGTAATCTCAATCCTGGAAAGGAAGTAACAGAGGGATTCTTAGGCTTGCTGGCAGTCTGGAAGAGCCAAACTGGTAAACTTCAGGCCAGTGAGAAACCCTGTCTCAAGGAAGGAAGGAAGGAAGGAAGGAAGGAAGGAAGGAAGGAAGGGAGAGAGAGAGAGAGAGAGAGAGAGAGAGAGAGAGAGAGAGAGAATGACCCAAAGAATGATACCTGACTTTGTTCTCTGGGAGGGAGGGGAGAGGAAGGGAGGGAGGGTGGGAGGAGGGAGGGGGAGAGGGGGGCACTAAACTACTTATCTTAATTTACTGAAGTCTAACAAATTAGCCCCACAGTCCAGCATGGCAGCAATACAGGTGACTGAAAGCAAAGCTGCTCTTGATAGTTCTCAGGGTCATCCCCACCCTGTCCTCCTTTAAGGACATTCACACCCCTCCCTCACCACAGGCATTTACTTACCCACCTTCTTACTGTCACCCAGGTTGGAAGGCCAGGGCTGGGTGGATGGCTCAGTCAGAATGCTTACTTCACAAGTGCAAAGACCTGTGTTTGATCTCCAGCACCCATGTAAGTGGAGTGTGGTGGTGGGCATCTGAAGTCCCAGCCCGGAGAGCAGGCAACCAGAGGATACCTGAGGCTCAGCTAGCCTAGCCTAATTAACTGCTAAAGTCTACATTAAGTGAGAGACCCTGTCTCAGAAAACACAATGGAGAAGAATTGAGGGTGACACCTGATCAGGTCCAATCTGGAATGGTTGAACTAGGGATGGGCCGACATCCTAGATTCTCCTGAAAGCCTCAGATAACAGTGTCTATGTTGTCCTTGGTTTACTCTAAACGTGCTTCCCAAAGCTCCATGAGAAAGGATACGCAGAAGATGTACATCTTTTCGGGCAGTTCTGCGCTCACCTGATGGTCTGAACCCCAGGTCAGACCCTTCATGATTCTGAAGGCAATATTCTACCAGGCTTCGGCTCTCCAAGTTACATTTGAGAACTGTGCCCACTCCAATAATCATTCATTTTAAGTGGTGTGGTTTTAGTTCTTTCTTTGGCTAGGTGTTCTGAAAGTTGGTGGTGGTATGAGTGTAGGGCCATTTTCACCCATTGTACAATTATGATGAGCACCTAGAGCTTAGGAAGACCTAGAACTCCTGACTCTCCTACCTCCACCTCCTGAGTGTTGGGATATACAGGCATGAGCCACCAGTTAGATTGTTTTCTGTGGGTATTAAACTATACTTTTCTCTGTTCTATGCATTTCCTTCTCCCTGTGTAATTTGTTTTTTCCAAACTATTTTTTTCCTGTTTACTTGGTTTTTATTTGGTCCTTCCTGTTAGAAACCTTCCCCAGATGTCTGATGATCCTTGGCCATCTGGTCTTCAGAGGAATGGGGAACTAAGCTGCTGAGTACCGGCTCTGCATACACAACAGGTGGGCTTCTTGACAGGGTTTCGCTCCACAGTGTGATCACCCTGCACCATTTGTTTGTAAAAGCCCCAGCATCAGTCCTTCAGATCTTGCTTTCTAGTGATGGCTGGACTCTCCACAAAAGACTTCTACAATCTTCTGCTGTGGATCTGGGCCTAGCTGCCATCTTTTGGGGAAAGTGGGGAGCAACAGAGCACACACAGTTCACTTCATGCCCCTTTATGTATAGATCCAGCTGGTCCTGATGCCATCACCAGAAAGCAGAATTAATCTTTTGCAGGAGTGGCCAGTCTAGAGTGCCAACCACTTTTTCAACAAACTAAACGGACCTTTTTTTGTGTAGATGTATGGGGCATGTGTAGGCATGCCTTCCAGCCACCTTCGATGTTTTGTTTGTTGCTTTATTTATTTGCTTGTTGGATTTTGTTTTGAAACTCCGGAACCCTTGTTTTCTTAAGAAAAAAAAAGTTGGATGTGATGGTATACACTTACAATTCCAGTGTTAGGGAGGTAGAGGCAGGAGGGTCGTTGATGCTCACAAAATAGCCAGCTTAGCTTTGATGAGTTCCAGGCCAGTGACAAACACTGTTTCCAAAACAACAACAACAACAAAAACACACACGCATACAAAATATAGGCTCCTGAGAAGCATCTGAGGCCTTCACACACACACACACACACACACACACACACTCACTCATACTTTTGTGAGTGCTCACCCACGAATGTGCATGTGTGTTCACCCACACAGAGAGAGACATGCACAGAGAGACACACACATAGCTAATTGGCACTGTATAAGATGTTAAGTTTCACAAGGAGTAAAAGCAGATGTGGGATTTCACTCTGACATCTGTATCCAGCCCTCCCCATCCTGTATCTACTTATTTGCTTACATCTACTTTACTGGTTTAAAATATGAACACCAATCAGGGCATAGACCTAGATATTTTGGTCACCTCATCTTCAGCTCCCTGCCACATGGAAAATGACCAACAGTAGTTGATAAACAAACGAACCAGTGGAAGAAAAGACATCTCCTCCAGCTCATCTGCTCGTTCCTTACCTTTCCCGTGACAAGTGTCCTTGTGAGCTGAGCGCCTCATACCCTAAGACATCCCACCTCACAGTTTCCAGTCTTGGTTTCTTCTGGGTGCTTACTCATCTTTCTGGCCTGCTCTAACTTCTCTTTCTCTCCACCTCCCTCTAACTTCAACTTCAGTCTATTTTTCAGCAAAGGAGGTGAATTTGCAGCAGCTGTGAGAATGCAGAGGAGGAGGGCTTCCTATCTAGCTTCTCTACAAAAGCATAACTTTCATAAAAAATCAGGGGATGTGGAGCAATGACTCAGCAGTTATGAGCACTTGCTGCTCTGCAGGTAGGTGAGCCAGCCCCCATACAGGCAGCTCACACCTGCCTGCAACTCCAGCCCCAGGCCATGGGATCCTCTGAAGGGAGCTGCATACATGTGTGTCTACACACACACACACACACACACACACACACACACACACACACACACACCAACATTCTTGTGGATGGAGATAACTTGGTTGGTAGAGCAATTACCTGGCATGCATAGGGGTTCCATCTTCAGCACTACATCAACCAGGTATAGTGTGACTCCTATCTAGGATGCCAGCACTTGGAATGCAGAAGAAGGAAGATCGCTGAAAGTTCGTGTGTGTGTGTGTGTGTGTGTGTGTGTGTGTGTGTGTGTGTGTGTGTGTGTGGTGTTTTAAAGCCAGGCAAGGTGGCACACACTTGTAATCTGAACACTAGGACAATGGAGATAGGCAGTTAGAGCTCACTGGGTGTTAGGACTTGGACTTGGGTCCTCTGAAAGACCCAAGGTTTTAACTGCAAACCTAATCTATTCTGAGACCTGCCTCAGAAAAACAACAGAGTTCCTGAGAAATGACACCCGAGGTTTACCTTTGGCCTCTGCACCTACACACTTATACATGTCCCCAAAGCTTGTGCTAGCCCAAACACACGTAAACAAGTACACTCACACAGAAAGCCAGTGTGAACATGCACGCTCACAGGGAAGGCCAGTGAAGGAGAGTGTTTGCCTGCACTTCAGAAGCCGTTGCCTCTTTGTTCCTCTGTATTTATGCTGAGATAATGCTGCCTGAGATGTGAGGGTGGTTTTGTTGTCATGAGAAGAGATGGAGCTAGCTATACAGAGGATGAGAGAAATGGGGTCTTCAGAGATGTGGGTCAAAACTTTGTGAAAGTCAAGGCTACTCAAGACTCAGAGGACAGCAGCCCATCATTAGATTCCTTAAATAGTTAGGATATTTTGAGTGGGAGTTTTTTTTTTTTTTTCTTTCAAACAAACAAAATAATCGTGCCTGCTAAAAAAGTGACATTTCAGATAAATCCTGATGAGGCAACCCGGGACCTAAGAGGAAGTAGGAACACTCTAGGCGGAGGAGTAGCTCTGAGAAAGTTCTGGGGAGAAAATTCTTAAGAGCATCAGGGAACTGAGAAGAGGCCCCTGTGTGTGAGCCTGGGAAGAGAACAGGCTGAGGCCAAATTGGCAAGCAGGAGGCTGACTCTGACTTTTGGGCCCTGGGAAGGAATGTGGGTATCTTGGGGGATGGGGTTCGTTTATGTTCCTGTTGCTTTGATAAGATACCCTTACAAAACAAAGGTTCACCTTGGCTCACAGTTCACGGAGAGTCCATGCTGAGGAAGTCCAGGTAGCAGGGGCTTGAAGCAGCTTGTCCCATCATATCTACAATCAGAAAAGAGGACAATGAAGGCTTCCTGCTATTCAGCTCCCTCCCTCACCTCTACAGTCCTGGGACTCCAGCAGAGGAATGATAATACTACCCACAGACAGTAAGAGGGCCTTCCCACCTCAACTGAGTTAATGGAGACAATTTCCCAACCCTAATTCCCAGGGGCCTGTCTCACAGGGGATCCTAGACTCTATAGGGTTGATGATTAACACTAGGCAGCACACTGGGATTTATTTCTTGTTTCTTTAGGAGTATATGAAGGGTCAGGTGTCTGTGCATAGCAGCCAGACGCCAACCTGAAGTGTCTTCCTCAGTCCCTTATTTTAGGAAGCTGGAGATTGCCAATTTGATGGACTGGTTGACCAGCAAGCCCCTGGGAGTCTCCTGCCTCCACCTCCTCCCCAGTGTTGGCATTACAGGCCTGTGCAGCCATTCTCTCTTTAATGAAGTTCTGGATTAAATGGGGTTTCGTACATGATAGGCAAGGCCTCTGCCAACTGAGCTTCATTGCCCAATTCATACAATTCTGTGAGCTTCAAATCCCACATCTGCATAATGAGAGAGATCATTAGACTGCTCTATTTCCATTTTGATGTTTCCTAATTCTCTAAAAGGAAAGAAAGTAATGGGAAAGGGAAGAAAGTGGGCCCGGAGAGATGTCTCAGCAGTTAAAAACCCCTGCTTCTACTTCCAAGGACTGAAGTCCAGTTCGCAGCACCCATGTTAGCCAGCTTGTAACTCCCTGTGGTTCTAGCTCCAGGGGATCCAACAAGCTTCTCTAGCCTACAAAAGCACATGCACATATGTGCACATACTTTTACATGTGTACACATAAATAAAAACATAGATCTTAAAAAAAATAAGGAGGAAAGAAAAGGAATATGAGAGAGTCCACCTAGGACCAAGAAGAAAGGAAGGAAGCAGTGGCAGAAAGGACAAGAAAGGACTTAAAATGAGGACCTTTATTTAAATCAACACTTGGTTACCAGCTGTAGGCTTTTGTCTTGTATCAGCTAATATGTGTTGTTATTTTCATTTATTTAATTTATATTTTTAGTTGATAATATTATAAATAGCCCTAATTTACAAAAATGTATCAGTGATTCGAAAATGGTAACAATAAAAACAATATGTAAATACCATACCTCAAGATAGCATCTAACCATCAAATAAAGGACAGACTCGGAGATAAATGAGGGAGATGAAGCAGCGTACACTGGTGGTGAGAGCATGGCCATGAGCTGATGCACAGTCGTGATGTGGGTCTGTGTAAGTTGAGCAGAAGAACCTGAACACTGGACTGTACTGGATGGGAAATGGGTTTGCCCCTCAACCTCTGATGTGATACCTAAGACAGTTTTCTGAAATAGCAGGAAGTCACAAAAGCTTCAATGTCATCCTCAAAGTACAATGGCTCCTCTGACAGGACAATAAAGATTTCCCAGGACAAGTACAAACATGGCAATTACTTTAGTAACACAAAACTGGTTGAGTTTGTTGCTAAATGAAACAGAGAAAACGGTTATCCAGGCATCATAAAGCAGGTGTATGCCATCCATGACCAAGAAGCTCATGACACCAACGACCACATAATGATAATTAACTATGTTTGGGGAGAGAGCAGAAGTTCTAGAAAAGATTCCTTTATCATTGAACATTGGTATGTTGTATATCATCACAGGTGGTGGGAGAAAGTTGGATGACCCCAGTACTAGGATTACAGGCAAGTACCACCATGCCACTTTACGCCAGAGGTCTAACCCAGGATCATGCATCCTAGGCGAATGCCATACCAACTGAGCCAAATCTCCATTCATCTTTCTTTCTTTTTTATAAAATTTAATTTATTTATTTTCATTTTATGTGCAATGGTGTTTTGCCTTGCATGCACATCTATCTAGGAGAGCAGATCCCCCTGGAACTGGAGTTACAGACAGTTGTGAGCTGCCATGTGGGTGCTGGGAATTGAACCAGAATTGACTGCTCAGGAAGAGCAGTCAGTACTCTTATGTGCTAAGCCATCTCTCCAGCTCCTCTAGCCCCTCTAGGCCCTCCAGTCCTTTTTTCAAGACTATTAAAAGTAAAATTTTAAAAAGTTTTACTGTAATAAAATACTATGTGCGTATGTTTGCATTATCACTTATAGAATACAAACCATTTTGCTATGTTGCATTATTGATTTTTAAAATTACCATAAAATATAAATGACATAATTTTTCCATTTAGCCATTTTATTTAACCAGTTTTATGCATGTGGTTCTCTAGTATTAATTCTGTTTGCAAGGTTGGGCAACCATCACCACCACCTACAAGGCTCTTGTTTATTTTTTAAACTAAGATATAATTAACCTGATTGTTTATTACTGAAAATCCTTGCTGTAAGTGAAAATGGTTTTCATTTGGCAAACACTTATTTTCTGAGGCCTCCTGGAAAGTGATAAAGTTCACGGATGTTAGTTTTGACAAGTTTCCATCTCTGTGTGAATTGAAGAAGGGATTGCCAGCTACTTTATGAGGACCCCCTGCACACCAGCCTGCTCACAATGTCCCTCAAAGGGACCAACAAGCCTTTTGGTCTTATTTCTGTCTCAAAAGCCTTCCCCATCAAACAGTCATTTGAGATGCACTTGAGATACAGGATATTTATTATTGCTTAAACTTGGCATCAACATCTATTGAAGAGAGAAAAAGGAAGCAAGAGGGCAAAGGTTAGATGACATCCTCAATAAATGTTAGCAGAATAATTAGCTGTGATCAAGAAGCAA
Organism: Cricetulus griseus; assembly: GCF_003668045.3. Classification (NCBI taxonomy): domain Eukaryota; kingdom Metazoa; phylum Chordata; class Mammalia; order Rodentia; family Cricetidae; genus Cricetulus; species Cricetulus griseus. The sequence continues at coordinate 60,196,668 of NC_048598.1, forward strand.
CCAGCATCATTGAGGCAAAATCTTCTGGGAAGTGTTTCCTTACAGTCAGCACACAGAACTTGTGGTCCAGAGAAGCCCAAAGTTTACTTTGTGGTGGTAGCTGAACTTGGTAAATGTTTAAGAGTTCCCAGGTGGTACTGGTTTTGAAGGTACGAAGGGGTATGAATAGCAGCTCAGCGTTAGCATCATGAGAGGTCAGGAGAAGCCATTGGTGAATGTAGAGCCATAGTTAAAGTGGAAGCCTTGGACTGAAAAGGTCATAGGGAGAGGCTGAAGTTTTGCACCGTGTGGCATGGTCAGAGTCTCTGAACAGAGCCCAGAAGAGGCTCCTAGTGAAAGTGCACCCCAGTTGCAATGGAGACTGAAGTGTTTTGGAGATGCCAGTATTATGGGATGACAGCCAAGGAGAGCAACAGCTGTGGAGCTTGCCTGAGCCTAAGAGATACGCTGTGCTAACTGCATATGGCTGAGCCAGAGAAATGGCATTCAGGACCCTTTGGAGCCCAGAGGACTGTGAGTGGGACCCTGACATGAAGAACTGAGCTTTACATGGTTGGGCTTTGGTTTTGATTTTCTTTCATTGTAACTGTGTTCTAGTTATTCCATCTTGGAATAAGAAAGTATGTAACTTAATTTTAAGTTTACAGGATTCCACAGAAAAACTCTGGAATTTTAGAGAGATTTTGGATATTTTAAAGGAGCTTTAGATAGTGTAGAGAAACTTTGGGTATTTTAACTTTGAGCTTTCAGAGGGACTTAGTATGTTCTAAAGAGACTGAACTTTTAAAGGGTTTAAATTTTTAAGACTGAGGCTTTTGAAAGTTGGAATATTTTGTATTGTGATGTTAATATTGTCATGCCATCTTGGGGACGAATGAGAAAGAAAGGATCTAGTTGAATAATGCATTTGTGTGTCGGGTTTAGAAGGGGTTGATGGTGCTTAACACAAGCTAGGGTCATCTAGGAAGAAAAAAAAAACCTCAAATGAGAAAATGCACCACAAGATTGGCCTATCGGTGAACCTGTGGTGCATTTTCTCTTTTGATGACTGATGAGGGAAGGCCCAGCCCATTGTAGGCTGTGCTACCACTGGGCAGGTGGTCCCAGATGGGATAAGAAAGCAGGCTGAGCAAGACATGGAGAACAAGCCAGTAGTAACACTTCTCTATTGTCTCTGCATCAATTCCTTTCTCTAGGTTCCTGCCCTGACCTCCCTGGATGATAGACTACAAGCTGTAAGATGAAAGAAACTCTTTCTTCCTCAAGTTGCTTTTGGTTACACTGTTTTATCACAGCAATAGAACTCTGAAACAATCTGTAAAATGCTTTTTAGGTGTGTGTGTGTAGCCAGAGGTCAACTTTGACTATCATTCCTCAGGTGCCACCCATCTAACTTGTTTTCTGAGACAATGTCTTTCACTGACCTTGAAGTCAACAAATGGGCTAAGCTGGCTGGCCAGTCTCAGAGATCTGTCTGTCTCCACCTCCCAGTGCTGTTATTGCAAGCACTTGCAGCTATGCCTGGATTCTTACATGAGTGATGGGATTGGACTCAGGTCCTCATGCTTGTATAGCAAACTTCACTGACTGAGCCATCCCTCTAGCCCCAGGCTTGTTCTTGAGTCAACACTTTTAGGATGGAGAGAAAGTTAAGACTGAGAAAGAAGTTGAGCTCAGGTCTAGGCTCTGTAAAGACATTCTGATGACCCCATAAATTTGTCTTGAGACCCACTGAAAGATTTCATCCCACGGAAAAAGTGGTGTTGTCTCTGGCCAAAGCATCTCCTATGGCTACCTGTGAGAGACGCTGTCCTGGTTAGCTTTCACTGTCAATTTGACACTGTCTAGAGTCACCTGAGAAGGGATTCTCAGTGGAGGAATTACTCTGATCAGATTGGCCTGTGAGAACATCTGTGTGGTTGTCTTGAATCTTAATTGATGTAGGAGAGCCCAGCCCACTGTGGGCAGCACCATTCCCTTAGCAGGCGATCATCAGCTGTATAAAAAGTTAGCTGAGTTTAAGCCATCTGTGAGCCAACAAACAGTATTCCTTCATGGCTTGTGCTTGAGTTCCTGCACTGACTTCCTTCAACCACTCTGTAAGATGAAATAAACTTTTTCTGCCCCAGGTTGCCTTTGCTGTTTCATCGCAGAAACAGAAGGGAAAACAAGAACAGCTACTTATAGGAATACGCGTGAAAACTTGTAAAGAAGTGGGATCCATTTCTCACTCCCAGAAGAATGTGAGGCCATGAATGTCACAGTACCCACCACCACAAAGGAAATGGTGAAACTAGAAACAAGAGGGCAAGCATCACCATCACTGATAAATAGTGGCTTTCAGGTTTTTCACAAGGAAGGAGGTTTTGAAATAAAAAATGAGATAAAAAGTAATTTCTTCATGACCACGTCTCTAGTTTCAAGAGGTTTGCTCTATGGTCATATCCCACTGTGATAGCAGTTTGAACAGCCTGCACCTGAGTGGTCAACTGAAGAAAAGATAAAGGGATTGCCTTGAGTCACGAGTTGTGGCTAGTGAACTGTTCAGTTGGTGAAGTGCTTGCTGGACAAGTAGGATGGTTGGCACCTGTCTAAGAACTGTGAACATAGCTCCTGCGTCTGTGACCCTAGAGCTAAGGGGGTGGAGACAGGAGATCCCTGGAACTCAAAGTCTATTTAAATCAGTGAGCTCCAGCTTTAGTAAGAGACCCTGGACCCACAATAATGACGACAGATACTAACAAAGATACACAGTGTCAACCTCTAGCCTCCACACATGCCCCACATACATACACACATGAACATGCACATAAACCTATGTTACACACACACACACACACACACACACACACACACACACACACACACACACACACACTGAACCAAAAATTCTGAAAAAAATGGAGCTGGAGATATGGCTCAAAGGTTAAGAACCCTTACAGACCTTCAGGGTTCAATTCCTGGCACCCACATGGCGACTCCCAACCATTTTGATTCATTGCTAGAGTGAATCTGGGATGAGCTCATCCACAGATCCCCCTCCAGAGAATGCAATCACCATGACTCAGGATTGGTATATGACCAGGCTTTACCCAGGACCAAGCACAGGTGCCTGTCCCCTGCTCCTTCATTGCTGTGAAATATAATCTTCTAATGCAAAAACAGCCAAAAAAAAAAAAAACATAAGGGAAAAGGGGAAACAGGAAGAGAAATTGATGACATATGACTCAAGTGGGTGATTCAAAGGCATGACAGAAGCCTGGCTGAGATGTTCCTGGAAGCAACGAGACAATTATCACTTTAAAAAATTAAAATTACCTTAATTTGTGTGTAGTGTGAGAGTGAGCGCATGTGTGTGCACTTGCAGATATGCACCATGGCATGTATCTGAAAGTCAAAGGACAACTTGTGGGAGTGAGTTCTTTCTGTAGTTGGAATTTGCTTTGGGCTACCAACCAGCTCCCATATAAAGACATGGAGACTTACTATTAATTATGAATGCTTGGCCTTAGCTTAGGCTTGTCCCACTAGCTCTTTTAACTCAATTTAACCTGTTTCAATTCATCTACATTTTGCCTCAGGGCTTTTTACCTTTCTTTCGTTCTGTATGCCCTACTTTCCTCCATGTCAGATTTCCTTATGACATTTTCATGAATGCATATACTATCCTTTGATCATATCTCATAGTCCCTCCCACATTACTCTCTCTTGTGTCTTCCTTCCTTCCTCCCATCCCTCTTCCTCTTCCCTAATAGTTCTCTTTCTACTTTCTGTTGCATACAATTTTGTTAAAAAATGCTTAGTATTAAGATTCATGATTGCTGATTATTAACGCATAATGACAATCACACCATATGTCTTTGTTATTATTTACCTGATTTCTAATATTATTTTTATTCCAGGGATTGAACCCAGGGCTTTCAGCATACAAGGTAGAATTTCAATTCTACCACTCAGCTATTTCTACCACTCCATCCTATTTATTATTATCATTATTATTGTTGTTATTATTAGTTTATCTGGTTAAGTGATTTACTCTTTTAGACCCTGAGAGCATAAGCTGAGTTTCTGATATTAGCAGGAAAATATGGCTTTTAACCCTTGCCTAAGGCCAACTGCTCAGCAAGGTTTGCAGTGCTAAGAGTTCCTTTGTTCAGCAAGCTCTGTGAGTGAATCAGACAAATTCACTTTTAACTGTACACTGAGGGGCTTGTGATTGTTATTTGGAAGGGCTTTGACTGAATGAGTCTACAGAGGCAGACCAGGCTCTCTTCACTCCTGCTCATGATGGCCTCAGCCCTGGACTCATAGTAAGATACTGGGGCTGAGCAGAATTCTGTCTGGTCTTCACTTTGTTGTTTTATTCAATTAGAAATCCCTTTTATTTTGTCCTCTTCCTCCTCTGTGGTCCAGACTCTTAAAGGTGGTTTCAAGGAAGGAAATGCAAAGTAGCTGGAAATGGTTCTGCTATCCAATAGCCCAGCCCCTCAGCTTTCTAGGGTAGAAACCCTGTGTGGAGGAAATGGAATCCCATCTTCTCTCTCGTGACATTGTTTAGTTTTGCATCCTATTTTGATCAGAGGGTAAAGTGGACCAGACCTGTTTGAGCCCTTCTCACCCTTTGTTTCCAGATTGGAGGATCCCAGAGCAGATGCTTTAATTAGAGAGGAGGAAGAGGGAGGACAATGTAGAAGAAGAGTTACAGGCGGCGTGGAAGAAGAGGGAGGAGGAAGATAAAATAACAGTTAAGATGTCTGTGAAAGTAATGAGTGGTGCCTCACACTTTCAATCCCAACACTCCAGAGGCAGAGGCAGGTGGATCTCTGTCATTTTGAGGCCAGCCTGGTTACATAGTGAGTTCCAGGGTAGCCAGGGCTATATAGGAAGACCCTGTCTAAAAACAAAACAAAAATCTAAAAACAGGTAACCAAAGGATGTGTGAGAAAGTCATAAGAAATTATATTATTCTCTATTTACCTAAAATCACATATAATATATTCAAGTCTGTATATATACCTCCATATAAAATTTAAATTAAATTTACCTGCCTGGGCCAAGCCCAGGTTCAACAGCCATAGACTATCAAACAAAAACCAGGCATGAGAAGCCCCCCTTTGGATTGTTGCTTAGCATTGTCCAAGAAACTCCGACAACATTATAGTCTATTGTTGCTGCCCTTGGTTGTCCCCCAGAGATGGAAGGTAAGTCCTTATCTTAGTTAGGGTTTCTATTCCATAATCTTAAAAGAAAACATTGAATTGGCTCACTTACAATTCAGAGATTCAGTCCATTATCATCATGATGGAGAGCAGGCCAGCTTGCAGGCAGACATGGTGCTAGAGTAGTAGTTGAGAGTCTTACATCATGCAGACAACAAGAAGTGAACTGAGACACTGGGCAGTATCCTGAGCATAGGAAACCTCAAAGCCCACCTTGACAGAGACATACTTCCTCCAATAAGGCCATATCTACTCCAACTAAGCCATGCCTTCTAATAGTGACAGTTCCTATCAGATGTTGTGGTGAGAGCATCAAAAGGGCAGAGACTGCATCCTCAGTAGCAGAAAGACTGTGGCGGTTATTTACTATTGTTTGTGTAATTGCTTCCCCAGTAAATACCTGTTTATCATTTATCTGGGTCTTATACACTCATTTAAACCCCACCTTCACTGGCACCCCTTATTGTCCACCATTTGAAGACAGAGTTTCTGTCCTGCCTCATCCCACAGCTGTTTAGTCCCAAATAAACACACAGAGGCTTATATTAAATATAAACTGTTTGGCTGATGGCTTAGGATTCTTAGTGTCTAGCTCTCTCTTAATTATTAACCCATAAATACTAATCTATGTATCCCATATGGTTTTCTCTTAACAGTGATATCCAGCCCTCTTTCTTCCTCATACCTACATGGTGTCTCCTCTCTTGCAACTTGCGCTCTCTCTCTCTCTCTCTCTCTCTCTCTCTCTCTCTCTCTCTCTTCCCAGTGTTCCTAGTCTGGTAACCCCACCTATACTGTCTGCCTGGCTACTGGTCAATCAGTATATATTCACCAATAAGAGAAACATATACTCACAGCATACAGAAGGACAGCCCCCATCAATGGAGGGGTGTTGTTTAATGGTTCCTATGGCTTTGATCATCTTGCTTTCTTAAGAACCCAGGATCACCAGCCGGTGATAGCAACACCCACAATGGGCTATGCCCTCTACCATCAATCCCTAATTACGAGAATGCCTTACAGCTGGCTCTTATGGAGGCGTTTTCTCAACTAAGGTTCCCTCCTTTGAGATGACTCTAGTTTGTGCCAAGTTGACATAAAATTAGCCAGAACAGCTATGTTTGTGTGGAGAAGAAATATATACAGATACATGTATCTGTATTCTTGACATCATTCCTTGCTCATAAGAATCACATCAGGACCTTAGAGAAGACCAATATCCAAAGATGATCGATTGTGTCATAAATAAAATGGTGGGCTGGGGAGACACCTCAGTCAGTATAGTGCTTGCTTTGTGAGCATCAGAACCTGAGTCTGAATAAATCCCATACTGAATGCGATGGCTCTTCATTGCCTTGACTGTGCCCTGGAGTGACACAACCAGTCTTGTGCTAGGCATTAAAGTGACTCAAAGGAGACAGGGTTTGTGTGGTTTATGTTCTAGCTAGGCTAATAATTGATGATATCTAATACTATCCAGCATCACATGGTAGTGTCTAAGTTTCAATGAATAAATAAAATGAAATAGGCCTCATGACTTCCAGGAGAGAAAATAGAATATAGTGGCATCATGACATGACACTTGGCCCAGCTTCTCCTAGAGTAGAGAGAAAGAAGAAGGTCCTCTAGGGGAAGAAGGCAGTTTGCAGATGGATACAGGTATCAGATTAAATTGACCTTTTGTGTTTTGCTTCAGATTGGCAGGGAAATGAATGACCAGTGTAGAAGAGAGAAGAAAATGTGCAGCCTAGAGCTGAAGTCCAGGTATTAAGATGGAGAGGTAGGGAGGGCAGGGCAGGTCCAGGAAGACCACAAGAACAGAACCAAGGAGGAACCCTGAACTTGGAGGTGGTAGAGGAACTCGGGTGTGGCTGTAGGCATAGTAGGTAACATAGTTGTCCTGGTCACCGGTTCATATATTGGACCATGACATGAAAATAGTTAAGGAGATGGGCTCAGAGTGATATTGCTGGCGTTTGATTCCTGGTTCAAAGTCTTGTTTCCTGCTGAATACCCAGTTTCCCCACCTGTGAAATGAAGATAACAATAGTTGTTTCTCACAGACTTGTTCTGTGTGAAGTCATTGGCACAATCCCTGGCCCATTGAATAGGCAGCTGTTGTATTCGAACTCAGTCTAATACTTATTCCACCAGTATGCTAACAATGGTAGTAATTTATTATTATTATTATTATTATTATTATTATTATTATTATTATTATGTTTTTCAAGACTGAGTTTCTCTGTGTAGCTTTGGAGCTTGTCTTGGAACTTGTTCTGTAGACTAGGCTGGCCTCAAACTCACAGAGATCTGCCTGCTTCTGCCACTCAAAGACTTGGATTAAAGGAGTGAACCACCACTGCCTGGCTGTTGGTAGTAATTTTGGAAAGTCATTCAAGTACCTGGAAGTCTGGAAAAGTGACTGAGCGGGTAGAGCACCTACCATTCAAGTGCAAAGACCTGAATTCAGATTTCCAGAACCTATAGCAAGCAGGATTTGATAGCACGAATCTGTAATCCCAGCATTCCTGTGGTGAAATGGGAGGAGAGACAAGACAATCCCCAGAAACTCATGGGTCAGCTAGTCTGGTGTGTGCAGTGGAGGACAGAAAAAGAGATCCTGTGTCTCAAACATGGTGGAAGGCTAGAACCATAACAGGAGTTGTTCTCTGACCTCCACACATGTGCTGTGACAGGCATGTGCCCCATTCCCAACATAAAAAGCAATTAGACATGATTCCATGTTTCCAGGGAATGGACTTGAGAAGGATCTAGGAGCTCTTTGATGGAAAACCCTGTCCTGGTCCACAACTTATCTCTTCTGACTGTCACAACTTTTGTGAAATATTTATATTGGCAAGTTGTAATCTTTGCTTGCTATCCTCTGAGCTTGGGGAGCAAGATTAGATTTTTAATCCTATATTATAGACATAATAGTTATAAGCACAGGGATGCTTAGTTACAACATCTCTTCAATTTGCATCTATTGAGGTTACCACACTTGTTTCCTGGTCTGCAGAGAAGAAAAGTGGAGGACAAAGGGGTCTGCAGTAGATGCCAGAGGCCAGTGTTGGAATGTCTTCCTCAGTCACTCTCTACCTGATTTTTAAAAGCAGGGTCTCACACTGAACCCGGAGTTTGCTGGTTCATCTAGGCTGACTGATGAGCTAGCTCCAGTGGTCCTCATGTCTCTCTGTCCTTAGTGATGGAATTACAAGGTCATGCTGCTGCCCCCAGCTTTTGACAGTATGGGTCTGGGACTTGAACTCAGGCCTTCATGTTTGTGTAGCAAGCACTTTACCAACTGATCCATCTCTCCAGAACCCTTGAAAGTTCTGGCAAGAGATTAGGAATGATTAGAATGCCTGACACAGAACCAGCAAAAGAAATAGAAAACAGAACCTCACACGTTTTAGAATGTTGGTTATTCTTTTGTATGCTGTAGCTTAAATTATCCTTAACTAAAACTCCCCTGGGAGAAATACATTACCGATGGGCTTCTTAGTGGAAAATGGTATTCTGTGACACAAGACAACATCCTCTGACTTGGCTTCCACCTGAAGTGTGTTTGTGCCAGATGCATGTGACTCTTTAATCGGTAACAATGGTAAAGTGAGCAGGTCCTCTGGGGACATGATTCATGGTGAGTCAGATGCACATGGAGGCTAGATCCAGCTGTGAAGTGTTTTGTTTTTGTTTTTGGCTGGTTTTGTTTTTCAAATTGTCTACACTTTGTTGGAGCCTAACTGTTTGTGGGTTAGAATTGGCCAAAGTAGAGGAGAAGTCATGCAGTGACTGAACCCTTGTTGGGCACCAGCAGTGCCAGTCACCATGTCTGTGGCTGTCCCTGGGTAGCATCCTGCACCCCAGCTCTGGAGTTGTAGGAGAACTAAAGGAGAAGAGATATAGAAAGAGCTCAGGCACAGCCTTGGGACCATCAGGGTCTGCCCAGTACAAGGTCCTTCCCATGTATGATGGCCAGCCCTCTCAAGCCCTGCAAAGCCCAGATGGGCCCTATGCTTAGATCTTCATCCCAGCACATGGAGCTGAGTTGCTGTGTCTTCTCAATTCCCACCTCAAGACTTTCACCTCAACTTAAGAAAGAATGGCATCTGTAGTTGGAATTTTCTTTGCACCACCAACCTGCTCGTAAATAAAGACACAGTAACTCATTATTAATTATGAATGCCTGCCCTTACTTTAGGCTTGTTCCACTAGCTCTTTTAACTTAATTTAAACTGTTTCTATTCATCTGTGTTTTGCCTTGGGGCTTTTTACCTTTCTTCCATTCTGTATGTCCTACTTCCCTGCTTCCTCCATGTCTGGGTGGCTGGCCCATGGCATCTCCCTGTAGTCTCTTTTTCTGTCTTCCTGAGCCTAAATTCCTCTTCCTGCTTACTCTCCCTGCCTGTAGGTCCCACCTATAGCTCCTCCCTTGCCATGGCTGTTCAGCTTTTTATTAGACCAATCAGGTACCTTAGGCTGGCAAGGTAAAACAGCAACATATCTTTACATAATTAAGCAAATGCAACTCATCTTCACAAAGCTAAAGAAACATTCTACAAAGTCTCTCCTTTCACCATGTGGCTCAGGGATTGATTTTATATGATCAGTCTTGATGATAAATGCCTTTTAACCAATGAGCCATTCTGAGGACCCCGTCACTTACTTTAATGTTATATTCTATTTCTCTTTTTAAAAGGTTTATTCTTGGGCTAGAGAGATGGCTCAGCGGTTAAGAGCACTGACTGTTCTTCCAGAGGTCCTGAGTTCAATTCCCAGCAACCAAATGGTGGCTCACAACCACCTTGAATGAGATCTGGTGTCCTCTGCTGCCATGCAGGCAGAAGACTGTATACATAATAAATAAAATATTTTTAAAAGGTTTATTCTTATTTGTGTACTTTATATAGTGTAAGGGATACAATTTTATAATCAGTGGCCTAAATTATTAGGGAGGGCTCTAACATCACACATTTCCACAGATACATTTTCAGCTCTTTCATACATTGATATAGGAGATGTATTCTCAACTTCAAAATATGGTTCCCATTGTTGAGATCAAGTTTTAAGGGCATGGCACTCAATTGTCTGGAGCTTTAATGTTTGGCTATAAACATATCCTATTATTCTGTGCATTCCTATCATCTTGCCTCATTTAGTTGTCTCTACAGTGCTAGTTTGCTTCTACTGTACACACTGTCTACTTGTTTACTGTAAAAACCTATCTCACTAAAACAGTCATTGAGCCCATAAACCCCTGAAACAAAGGTAAGTCCACGGTGCTTACTAAATGTTCAGTGAAGAAGGGGTGAGGGATAGGAGTTGGTTTGTTTGGCATGACAGCTTGAGTTCAGGTTTTCAGTATCCACATGAAAATCTGGATATAATAGTGTAAACCCCCCCTCCCCCGAAAGCCCAGCACTGGATGTATACAGTAGAGACCAGAGATCCTGGGCCTCACCTTGCAGCCAGTCTCACTGAATTGATGAGCTCTGGTTTCAGTAACAGGTCCAGTCTCCAAATCTTAGAGAAGAAAAGCAATTAAGTAAGATGTTTGCTGTCAGCCACTGAACACACACCTGCACACATAGGTACATATTCATGAACACCTGTAAACATGTACACAGACAAGCAAATGAATGGGTCTTTACTTATTCATGAAACCACCCTTATCTATCATATGTAAAGGCCAAGTATACTAGTGAGTTTGTTTTCTTATTTGGCAGATTAAATATAGTCTACATATACAACATATAATGTGTAAAGTGATGTTCTGGAGGAGTCTTAGAAGTCCAGGGCTGTGGTGTTAGGATAAAGCTTGTGGACAACCTTGCATGGGACACCTTGGCAGATTCCATGGCAGGCGAGAGTGACCAAGGTGGAGGGACAAACATGCCAGGCAGACGCTGCTTAAGTAAGAAATTTTATTAGAAGCAGGGGGTTGGGGGAGGATGGAAAAGCGGTAAAGAGACACAGAGACAGAGAGAGAAGAGGGAGACAGGAAATGTCCTGTCTGCCCCAGGGGAGCATCGGGAAACAGAGAGTGGCAAAGAGAGGAGCCGGAAAGAAAAGAGAGCAGAAAGAGAAGGGAGGGGGGAAGAGCAGAAGTGGGCGGGAGTCTTTCTTTTAAAAGGGTCCTTTGCACCTCCAAACAGACTAGCAGTCACGGGAACCCTGGGCTGACCAGAGCACTGCCTGAGTGCGTTCTGCCAGGTGCCAGGGGCAGGCCAGCATAATGCCTGAGTCCTTACACGGGGCGATGGTCCAGTGAGGAGAGGACTTACTTACTGCACAAGCATAAGGACTGAGTTCAGATCCCCGGAACTTAATTTTAAGTGTTTTAAGCTTTTAATCACCATGGTGGGAAGGTAGAGATGATGGACACCTGGGGCCTGCTGCCAGACAGCCTAGCTGACTTTGTGAGGTCCAGGTGCCAGTTAGAGACCCTGTCTCAATAGACAAGGCAGGCAGGGCCTGAGAAATGATATCTGAGGTTGATCTCTGGCAAGCCCATGACAGATGCATGTGCATACACACATACCTGCAGACTCACAGCAGAGAAAAAGAGAATCCAGAACCCCAACAAAGTGACAGCTGGAAGGGCCATCTTTCATTTCATGTCCCAAGAGACACGGGAAAGCAGTCCTGGAGCAGGCATCTCTGGGAACTTGTTTGATCAACCCTATTGTGCTTTGCATGTCCTTCATTTTTTAAAAACCCTCCTCCCAAATACCATGCTAGCACAGCCTAAAGCAGTCCTTTGTACAATGCTGGTGCTCACTAATGAGCCCTTGTGCTGCACAGCTCCAGTTACTGTCTGTTCCTACCCAGGCATTCCCAACAATCTCTTCATGCTCTTCCACACACATTTCTTAAAAGCTGCCTGCTCCATTGTTACCATCCCGAGGGATTATTGACCAGCTTGGGTTTGCATTTATGAGCATATAACTGGAGCTGACACAGCCCTTACCACAATTAATAGTTCTTGGAAGAATTTGCCTTCTTAGCACTTTATAAGTGGCTTCATACATCTAAGGGCAAGGCAGGTTTTAATTAGCGTCACTAATAGCTAACTAATCAGAAAGAAAATAATTAAGTGATTGCATCAGTGGAATCGAGAAATGTAAGATGGTATTAGAGTCTACACGGGTTCAAGGTGGAAGAGGTTGCCACTTGTTTCGAGAGTGGTGTATATTACTCTCTGCCCCCATTGACCAGAAGTTACTGACGGCTGGCAGACTCTGTTTCTATGTATAAAATATCATTTTGAAACACCCGGTGTTTCCTTCCTCCCCTCGCCCCCACTCCTGGCTGCTCCTCTTATTTTAGCCAGGCTCACTCTGTTTTATAAGCAAAGCAGCTGCCTGTGTGGGGAAGCCACGTACCACTCAGAGTCATGGTTCACAGTTTGCTGGATGCACGCCTGCATAATCCTTTGGTGTCTTTGGATTACTATCCACAAGCAAGTTTTCCCAGCTTTCCGTTGTGAGAACGGGCTCCCTGCCAAGAAAGCACTCAGCCCTGCTCAGGCCCACCTGGTCCTTCCCTGTCTGGAGCCTTCTTCATTTCAGGCCATTAGGGGGCTTGGCTCTGAATGTTTGCACAACCGACTCTGTAAGTAGAATCCAAAGTCTTTGCTCCATAGAATAGCCAATGCCCACTAGATTCTGCTCAAAGTTAGTGTCAGGGAAGGAGATACAGAAAGGGACAGTGAGATGGCTCAGCACATAAGGGGGCTTGCCACCAAGACTGAAGACCTGAGTTCAATTCCCAGGACCACGTGGTAGAAAGAGAGAACCTATTCATGCAAGTTGTCTAACCTCAGCATGGCCCACTGTGGCATGCCTGTACATACACACACACACACACACACACACACACACACACACACACACAAAATTAAAATGTAGAAAAAAGAGATACAGAAAAAGAAGAGCCTTTAATTATAGTCAGTTTGCTTTAATATCCAATTATATAAAATATATATATTTTTCAAAATACATATATGTGTATTATAGAAAATAAATGTATTTAAATAATAGCCAAAGTCAGATCAGAGGACTTAGGGGGAAAATAGTATACCTACAAAGATTAATGTCACTCCTCAGGCGGCTGAATTTAGAAGACAAGTTGAAAAGCCTACTTAGAATACCTAAACCCCTCCTACACTCTACATCAATTAAAGCTTTAACCCATTAAAAAAATGCTCATGGCCATTTACTGCCTGATTCTCTCTCCAACCCTTCTTGGATTTCAAAGGGGTCTTTGTGACTGGGAAACAGAATTAGGCACTTGAGCTACACACACACACACACACACACACACACACACACACACACACACACACCTGTCAGTCATGTCTAATACCCAGAGCACATGTAAACTCCTTCACAGGGCTGGGACAGTAGTACCTTGCCATTTGATCTCCAATTTTAATCCTTTATGGGCTAGATTTTAACAAGTGTAAGCAGACCATCTGGGAAGCTAGGTTGTTCAAACAGCCCCTTTCAGATCAGAGACTCAGGCTCAAAGGACTTAAGGATCAACGATTCACATTCATTGCACAGGCAACTACCCAGAATTCATCTTGAACATTAAATCTGTATAAAATGTTACTACTATAAGAGATCTCAACTCACATTTTCCACTTTCGAAAAACAATTCAGGAGCTAGAATGCAGAGAGCAGTTGAGAAGAGTATTCACTTAGGAGCAAAATATTTGCAGTTTCTAGATGATGGTCTGCTTTATCCATGGATGGTATTCCAAAGATCCCCACATGGATGCCTGAAATGGTAGACAGTACCAAAACTTACCAGGTTATTCTTGTACATGGACACAACAAAGTTTGTAAGTTAGCCAAGTGTGGCAATGCAGACTGTATAGACTGTATTCTGATGACTCTCACCCCCAGCCTCTCCTACCTCCACCCCCCATGACCTATCAACATCTTTCTGTGCCTAACCTTTTGTGGTTGTTATTGTTTACAGATTAGCCCAGACTTGTCTTCAATTCCCTATGTATTTGAAGATGACCTTGAACCCCTGATCCTGTTTCTTCCACTGTTCAAGTGCTGGGATGACAGATATATACCACAGGGCCCAGTGTTGATTTTTGGTTTTGTTTCTGAGACCTCATGGATTCTTTGCTCTGTGTACCCTGACTTCAGTTCTGCCACAAGGAGCTAAAGTTGATCTGTTCTTCCCTGGTTTTAGCCTTGCTTCCTCCGTTACACTTCAACGAACACCTTGTACGAGAGTCTGGTTTAACTGCAGTTAAAGACTTGTTGAGAAGGTGTCCTCTATCTTCATCAGCTTCTTTAGCCTTGCCAGAGTATGACAACAGCATCTTCATGGGCAGATACTGCTCTCCAGTGATATAGATAGGTAGACAGACAGACAGACAGACAGACAGACAGACAGACAGACATGGAAATAGATATAGAATCTCATATAGCTCAGGCTGGCTTTGAACTTGCTATATACTCATGAATGACCTTGAAGTCCTGATCCTCCTGGTCTTCCAGGGTTCTGGAATGACAGACACCATACCCTGTTTATAAGGTGCTGAAGATGGAACCCCAGCCCACTCCAGTAAGTTTTTACATTCTTTGATTGGAACTCATTGCTGAATCTATATAATTGTCCCCTGTTGTAGGAAGCATCATGATGTCACTCATTTCAAGGGCTCCCTTGCTCAAGTCTTCATCTATACTTAATACTTTCTGCAAAAACACATTGCTGTCAATCAGAAAGCACTGTCTATTCACGCCTTCCTCTACCAATTCCATGTCCTTCCCTCTGCAGCACTTAATAAGCACTTGCAGGTGTAATTTTTGGCAGCGTGAGGCATGACAGCCAAACTGGCAGGTTTCTTTCTCTGTTGCAATTTCACAGGTAGAGAGGGGATTTGTCCTTACTGTAGGTTATGGCCACCTCAGCATACAATCTTTTTTCTTCATGAAGGAAACACTTTACAGATTCTCTTTGTTCTATTCAATTGCTACCAGTGCTAGCTTTTGTTTGGGGTCACCTGAACCGAAGCACTGTGAGACCGTGACAGTAAACCTGGTAACCAAATGGCCCTGTCTTCATTTCTTCAGTGATTTCTGTCACAAAATACTCTGGCAAAATCAGCTTCCAGATCAACGAAAGGGTTTATTTGGGTTTACCACTCTGAGTCCCGAAGACAACCTGAGGCCCAGTGGTCTTCCTGTCAAGTGAGACCAGGTAATTCCCCTTCTGCCAAATCTACTTCATAACAGTTGTCTCATAGCTTTCTCTAAGTTGCAAGTCTGGGCTGGAGATGCAGTCCAGCCGGTAGGATGCCCAGTGTGCAAAAGCACTGGGTCCCATCCCTAGTACTTCGTGAACCAGGTGTGGCGGCACATGCCTATAATCCCAAGGCTCAAGAAGTGGAGGTCGGAGGGGATTGAAATACTAAAAAGTGGCAAAGGTGGTGTTTACCTTTCTAGTGTTGCCAGGGAAACAGGAAGTGGAGTCCAAATGTCCTCAATGGCCTCCATGGCTGTTAATCCATGTTAAAAGAAGAGACACTCTTCTCATAAGCCCTCACCAGGAGATAATGAGAGGCAGTGCCCAGCTAGCCTTGCCTGTCATTCCTCCCCTCCTTTCAAACTTGTAGAAAACGGAGGTAAAAGGTCTTATAACCCATTTTCAAATGCTAACATCCTCCTTGTGTGCAAAACATGGCTCCCTAGTAGAAAGAAAGTGGTCCACATCAGCACAGAACCTTGATAAAAGCTAGAAAATGTCATGCCAGGCTGGGGCTGTAGCTCACTTAATAGAGTATTTGTTTAACATTCACAATGCCCTGGGCTCCACCCCCAGAACTGAATAAACCAGACATGGTGGCACATGCCTATTATCACAACATTTAAGGGATGGAGACTGTAGAATCAGAAGTTCAAGATCACATTTGGCTCCTTAGTGGGTTTGAAGACAGTATTAGCTACATAAGACTATCTCAAAAAGAATGGGGGGGGGAGAGAAAAGGAAGAGGAGGAGAAGGGAGGAGGAGGAGCAGCCACTGCCAAGTCATTTGGCAGTGGACGATCTATCTTATTTTAAGTATATATTCCCAAAGGCAAAGGTCCATATTTTTTATGAGAGTGGAGGGTGACTTCTACGGCATGTGTACACTGATAAGAACTGGAACTTGGCTTCCATTCATAGAAGTCTGTTTGTCTTGATATGCATGCACACTCCCAAGTTTCACTTTACATTTCCGGGTTCACCAAACCCTCAGATCCGAGGCTGAAAGTCAAAGTGAAACCCCCTGTAAAGAAAACCACACTGATTTTACCTGCTCTAATGTGACTATTTTGAGAGACTCTGATCATCAAATCAGTTTACTCCACACTCCCCTTTGGAGTGTGTAAAACACCTCCACGAAAATCTCAGCAAATTTGACCCGCCTCAGTAATGCTCACCAATGTAGGAACTTTGCATAAAATCAAAAACTCTTTGCATAGC
This sequence comes from Cricetulus griseus, assembly GCF_003668045.3. NCBI lineage: Eukaryota > Metazoa > Chordata > Mammalia > Rodentia > Cricetidae > Cricetulus > Cricetulus griseus. The sequence goes on from NC_048598.1 coordinate 60,213,383, forward strand.
TAAAAATGTTTTAAAAAGAATCCTTACCAACAGCTAGGGATGTAGTTCAGTTGTTGGATGCTTGCCTGGCATGCATAAAGCTTGGTTGCATTCCCAGCACCCAATAACCATCACGGTGGAACACCCTGGAGGCAGAGTACTTAGGAGATAGCAGGAGGATCATAAGTTCAAGTTCAGCCACAGAGAAGAAATTCTAATACAACCTGTGATACATGAACCCTGTGGATGCTTGATAAAACCTGAATGAATATCCTGAGTCTATGCAGATTTCTCCACTACTTACAAATACTGTAAACAACACCAGTAAGAGACAAAAAAAGAAGAGAAACAGTTTAAAGAGTCAACATAGAGAAGTTGGAGTGGGGTGGGATCAAAATATGGAGTTCTCTCTTCACTCATTACTGGAAAAGATCAAATATTCACCTGTTGAAAAAACAAGTCTGATTTGAAATGTTGTCATCAGTCCCAGGGCCACAATGGTCCACCTTAGTCTGAAATAGCTCAGTTCCATTCCCTAAAGACCATCATCAACACACCAGGACTGCATTCTTTCTGGGCTTTTTTGGTTGTTTGCCCTGAAGGAGTAGGACCTGACCCAGCCTCAGCCCAAGTTTTAGGAGGAAAAGAGCCAAGATGCTGGGAATGTACAAATAGTTCAGGAGGACTGGCCAGGTCAAGGGTCAAGGTCAGGGTGGCAGAGTTAGAGCTGAATCAGGTGGGAACTGGTCAGTCAGGAAGGTTGGAGAAGAGGAGGTGTAAATTGCAGGGGAAACAGAGCTGTTCCTGGGTGGTCTGCACTCCCTACCCTCTTCTGGGCAGCCCAGTTATGCAAGTGAGCTTTTACACTGCTGATGCTAAGCCTCAAAACCAAAACCCTGCGTGGTAAAGGGGGAACAACTGGGTGCTTCATCATCCTCTTTTTTTTTTTTTTTTTTTAAGAAAATAAAAGCCTGAGTCTTAGTTTCCAGGACTTCACTGATTAAACTAGAAAGACCAAGCAGGGTGTGGTGGCACATGCCTTTAATCCCAGCATTCGGGATGTTCAAAACCCAATCTCAAAAAAGACAGTGGGAATTCCATGAAAATGAAGATGAGAACAGGTGACTGGCTTACTCCATTGTGCTCTTACCTGTTATTTGCTCCTACTGGTATTGCTTGGGGCCTCTCTCTGTTCCCATCCATAACAGTATTCAGAGTTCAGTTCAGACCATTTAAAAATGTTAATTTCTGGTCCTTGTTTCAAACCCAGGGCTTCATCACGAACAGCAGAAACACATAACCACTGAGCTACATTACAGTGTTCATATGATACTTTCTTTTCTTTCTGTGTGTGTATGTGTGCATATATGTGTGTACATACCCACATGTAGGCAGATGCTCATGTATGTACCTGTGTTGGCATGCATGGGCTGGCCAGAGGTCAACTTCAGGTATCATTTCTCTACAGCCATCCACCTTGTGTTCAGAGATAGGATCTCTCACCACAGGGATCTGGAGCTCACTAGTTAAAAAGACTTGCTGGCCAGCAAGTCGCAGGGATCCACCTACCTCTACATCCCCATAAGCATATTTCACCACACACACAGCTTTTTATGCCAACTCGTGGGGTCAGACTTGGGTCCTAATATTTGGAGGGCAAGCAGTTTACTGGGCAAGCCACTCCCCAGGTCCTCGGTGACACTTTCAACCTGGAGGATTTTCAGGTAAGTCAGAAACATTTGTCCCCAGAGTGGTTACACCTCTTCAGTCTTCAGGGAGTCCCACAGGGTGTCATTCTGATGCTCAGTGTGTATTCCTCAGAATGAAAGTAGATGCTCCTTTTCTAGAACTATCTAAAGTCTCTTCTGGGCAGTCTGTTTTCCCGCCCTTTTGCCTGTTTCGCAAAGTCATCTCTCCCTTTGCCTCCAAAGATATTAACACTCGTGTTTTCAAGCTGCAAAGAAACCGTTGAAAATTAAACCACAGAACAGCATTTTAATGAGAACATTATTACCTAACACCCCACTGTGGTTTTAGATGGCTTCATGCCAACCTTCCAAACTGTTTAAGAAGCCAGAAGTCCAGAGCTGAGACAGAGAGAAGGAGAGAGAAGGGTGGGGAGAGAATATGAGAAGTTATACATCCCCTTAGTGAAGGTGGCTCTCTTGGATGGCTTCCAAATAGATCTTTCTAGAAGGTTGGAGGTTATTATGGGTGCCCATAGTTAAAGACAACTTTCTTCCTGTTTTGAAGTTTGAAAGAGAAAGAAAGGGGGGGCCACCCTTGAATTAGTACATGATGTCCTCAGAGAAGTGTTTTCAACTCTGAAGTGACAGTACCCAGCACTGTCTATCTACCTCATCACTTGCCCTCTGCATACCCAATTGCTACTCTGTAACCTAGGCTACACGACCGCAAGTGTCCGTGTGCATGGTGAAAACTCAAACAGAGCAAAGTTGAGGTAGGCATGGGTCCTCCCTGGTTGGATGGACTTGGTTCTGAGCACTGAGAAGAGGAATGAGGGCTGGGGTTTCTCACAGAGGATCATTTCTTAGAGACCATTTTACCTTGGCCTCCAGCTAGCCCACCAGTTAGGCCTTGAGGGCTGTGGTTTCATTTCCACATTGGGTTTCCTGACTTAACCCCTGAACCACCCTCTGCCATCACCTTCCCACAAGTTTGGTGACAACCAGATGGCCTTTAGAAGCAGCAGAGAAAGGGGTGGGTGGAGTGGGGATGCCAGGCTGATGACAGACAGTATTGAAATCACCTCCATTCCACAGATGTGCAAACCAACGCCCATGGGGAGTTAAGTTCACTAGGAAATCACACAGCAGTTAGGTAGTAGAGACAAAAACCAGATACTGCCTTGATTTGCAGGCTGTGGAGGTTGCCCTACACTGCACCTGTGTTCCTTAAGTGACTCCTGCATAGCCACAGAATGATGGGGGAAGAGTGGGCCCTTCTTCTCTGCTATCCTTCCTAGCCAAGTACTGTTTGCAAAGAGAAGTAAAGAAGTATGCTAAACTCTCGCCGTCAAGGAGTTACACTCATCATCACTGTTGCTTTGAGACAGAACTTCACACATCAAGGTTTCATGTAGTCCAGGCTGACCTCAAACTCACAAGGTTGAGCCTTGATCTCCTGAACCTATTGCCTCAGCCTCCAGAATTCTGGAATCACAGGCACACACCACCACCAACCACACCCAGCTCTGTGCAGTGTTGGGGATCTAACCCATGGCTTCATGCATGCTAGCAGAGCTCTCTACCAGCTGAGCTGTATCTCCAGTCCCAAAGAATTGCACTCTTCAAGATAACGAAAACCATGGGCACGATCAGCACAGAAACAAGACCAGGCCATGCAAAGCAGAATGCAAGAAAGGTGCTCACTAGCATGATGCAATGAAAAGCAAGCTCTTGGGCCATGGAGATGGCTCCCTGGGTACAGTGTCTGCTACACAACATCCTTACATTGGACCTGAATAAGATCCTTAGCATCCATGGAAAAGCCAGGCCTGGAATGTGATTGCCGGAACTCACTGCCCAACCAGCCTAAGCCACCTTCTGGCCTTCATGCCCTCACACATGCGCGCACACACATATATGCACACAAGCACATGCCTACAAGAATGCACTCTACCACCAGCACCATTCCTGTATATAAGTACAAAAATGGAAACTCTCCCTGCCATTGCTTCTTCCAAACTGATTAAAACTTTTCTCATCTTGTCTTAGTTTTGAGCTTGCCTCTTCTAGGCAGCCTTCTGGTTTGGCTCAGCTTGTTCAGTGAAATGCTGTGTACTTGACTGGATGCCCACCAACTCCATGAAGACAGGTCCTAGTTTGCCTTGCCCATTGCCTATCGCCTTTGCCTGGAGCCTGGAACTCAGGTGGTGTATGGTCAATGTTTGCAGAAGGAAACTGTGGATGTCTGCCAGGAAGCTTTTTATCCAGGACCTGTCATGAGAGATATAGTCTAGACAGGAACAAGTTCCATCCATACAGAAAGTCTTCCAGAAATGGGTGGTTACTGTCTCTACACACACCATAGTAAGGTGCCATGATACGTGGTAGTGAGAGGTCAGTAAATGACCCTGTTATTTCAGGAGTCTACTGGAAAGGAAAGAGAGCTGTGGTTTCTATTGGGCAAGTCAGGTGAGATGAAACCTGATGTCACTAGGTCTTCTCAGAAGACAATAGCATCAAAATAAAGGTGGGACTATGAATGTATACCACCACACTCAGTTACAAAGCATAGATGCTTGAAAAGAAGTGGGGCTAGGGTGGTGACTCAGTCAGTAAAGTGATCCCTAGAACCCACATACAAATACTGGGCATGGCAATGTGTCCTTCTAATCTCTGTGCTGGAAGGTGGAGGCAAGCAGGTATCTGGGATACACTAAGCAGACTGCTTAGCTCAGCCAGTGACTCCAGACCCCAGTCAGAGAGCTACTCCCAGAAAACAAGGTGAATGGCTCCTGAGGCACCCAAATTTGATCTCTGGTACACACACACACACACACACACACACACACACACACACACACACACACACACACACAAGAAAAACAGAGATGGGGAGGGGAATTAAGAGAGAAAATCTAAGCCTGAGGAGCCACTGGGTTTAGAATCAGATTCTGGGAAGCTTTTTTCTACATTTTCAGGCTTGCCTGTGTTAGCCAAGTCCCCACCCCCCAGCTTCAAACTGAAACACCTTTTGAGTTTCACTTTGGGAAAATGCAAAGTGGCCAGCTGCAGTGAAGAAAAAGCCATCCTCACATCCATCGCAGATTTCTCTGAAACAGTCCAGGAAGGGGGTTCTGAGAGGACCACTGACTCATCTCAACCACAGAGCAAGGGACAGCATTTAATGTGGTGAATCTGTGACCCCGGAAACCTCTCTTTGGAGAGGATGTTCGCTGTGACTCCTGAGTGTGTGGTGCCTTTACAAACAAATCACTATCATCTTTCGCTCAGAGTCACCTGTTAGGCATCTATCAAAAAGAAAAAGAAAAGAAAGGGACTTCCAAGAAGTATAATTGTCAACAGCCAAGTGGGCTCTGGTTTTGCTACCCATGACTCACCTAGAGGGCATCATAACGGGGAGCCAATACTGTCTCTGGGAAGGGGTGTGAGGCAGGAGCAATGGGATCCTGGTGTCTGATGATTAATCTGGATTGTCATTTGAAGGATTTAGAATCGCCATAGAAACACGTCTCTGGGTGTGTCTATGAGAGTGTTTCCAGAAAAGTTTAACTTAGGTGTGAAGACCCATCTTGAGTGTAGGATCCCTCTATGGGCTGGGGTCCCAGACTGAATGAAACAAAGAAAGCGTACTGAGCACGAGCAGCGTTCATCTCTCTCTGATCCCTGACAGTGGGTGGGATGTAACCCACTCCCTCATGCTCCTGCTGCCATGCCTTCCTCACCATGATGGACTGCACTCAAATTGTGAACTCCAAGGACTGGAGTTTGGTTCCCAGCACCCACCTTGGGCAGTTTACAACCACTTATAACTACCGTTCCAGATGATCGTATCTTATTCAGGTATACACACACACACACACACACACACACACACACACACACAAAAAAAAAAAAAATTAAATCTTTTTGTTTTTCAAAACAAGGTTTCCCTGTGTAGCCCTGGCTGTCCTGAAACTGACTTTGTAGGCCAGGCTGACCTCAAACTCAGAGATCCATCTGCCTCTGTCTTCTAAGTGCTGATATTAAAGGTGTGCACCACCACTGCCTAGCTAAAAGTAAATCTTAAAAATGTAAATAAATAAAAATTTAAATATATAAAATGTAAATAAATAAAAATAAATATATAAAAATACTTATACACACATGTATATACATATATATATATGTATATATATTGATAACACATGTTTATAATTCTAACACAGAGACTGGGGCTCCTGGGGCTCACTGGCCTGCCAGTCTAGTCAAAATGGTGAGGTTAGAGACCTAGTTTCAAAAACAAACAAACAAAAAAAAAGGTAGAAGGCAAGGGAGACAGCTCAATGGATAAGAGCCCTTGCTATGAAGTAAAAAGGACCTGGATTCAAATCCCCAAGAACCTGAATAAAAGTCAGGCATGGCCAGGTTTGCCAGCAATTTTATAATTGAAAACCAAAGACAAGGGCATCCTGAAAGTTTGTGGCCATTAACCTAACCAGAACAGTGAGCTTCAGGGTCAGTGAGGGACCTCCTTCAAAAATAATATGGATGTGTAAATATAGGAAGACACCTGGCATCGTCCTCTGGCCTCTTCCCACGCACAGACACACACACACACATTCACACCACACACCAAACATACACACACATACACACCACACACACACACACACACACACACATATATATATACATACACATACACACATACCACACACACACACCATACACACACCACACACATACTACACACCATACACATATACATACACCCTCATACACACATATACATACACACACATGTATACACACACATATACATACAACACACACATAAGACATACACCCTACACAAACACACACACATATACCACATACACACACAAATGGAGTGACTGAAGACTCCCAACATCGACCTCTGGCCTCAACAAGTCTTTGTGACTGGGGCCATATCTCTCTTGAGAGCGGTGTGGAAGTGGGCTGAAAATCAAACAACACAAATCCTGCAAGATCCTTGAACCAGAAGAGTTCCTCCTAGCCAGATACACACTCCTCAGGGTGCAGGCACTGCCACTGACCCCTGAAGGAGCTGTGAGAAACGAAAACTGCTGTCTTTCTGCTTCTGGGGGACTCCCATGGGGAACCTGCCTGCTGTGGGGTACAGTAGAGAGCATGAAACATCTGACTCCTCAACGGTGGCACATGCCTTTAGTCCCAGCACTTGGGAGGCAGAGATAGGTGGATCTCTGAGTTCAAGGCCAGCCTGGTGAATTCCAGGTCATCCAGGGCTACATAGAGAAACCCTGTCTCAAAAAAAAAAAAAAAAGAAAGAAAGAAAGAAACCGAAAAGAAAATGAGATGAGGACTGAGGAGAACACTCAGTCAGTAAAATGCACTATGCAAGCCTATAGACCCGAGTTCCATCTCCCCAGCACCCACAATAAAAAACCTAGGCACGGTGGGACATGTTTATAATCCTGTCGCTGGGGAGGCAAAGCCAAGCAGATCCCTGGGGCTCACTGGCCAGGCAGCCTAGTCTACAGGATGAGCTCAAAGCCAATGAGAGGCCCTGTCTCAAAAATAAGATGATGAGCCAGGCAGTGGTAGCCTACACCCTTAAATCCCAGCACTTGGGGTGGGGGTGGAGGGCAGAGGCAGGTGAATCTCTGTGAGTTCAAGGCCAGCCTGGTCTACAAAGCTACACAGAGAAACTGTCTCGAAAAAAAAAATCGAAAAAGTATATACATGTAAGATGATGGCATCCTAAGGAGCAATACTCGAGGTTGTCTTCTTCAGATACACGTACATCTATGTGGCCATGCACAAATACATGCCCATACCCCACACCTATATAAGCGTGTAGACTTACAACATAAAAAGACAAGGAAAGAAAACATTAACTTTTGGTGCCCTGGTCCTTGCCCCCCCCATCTTCCACATAAGCATCTATTGCCTTTTAGGATATAGTACCTCCAACACAGAACTGGACAGACAGGGCAGCTGAGCCACAGATATTATTGGACATTCTAGATGTGTGGCGAGAGGCAGGCAACCATTGCCATCTCCAGTTTTCAAAGGAGGAAACTGAGGCACTAAACTAAGGAGTGACTTGTGCCAAGCCCCTCTTTTGGATCTCTTAGGATGAGGGGGAAGAGGGTGGGTCAGAGGCTCCTAACAGCACCGCCCCTCCCTCATTCTGCCGGTGTCACTCTCCTGTCTTTGTGTTGGCGCCAATTTTTGCACTTGAAATCTCAGTTGTGGGTTCAAGGTCATAACCGTCTGTCCCTCTACAAGAAGGGCACACCCATTGTTCCCTGGTTTCGCTTGTACATTGGGGCTCCAACTGTCACTCCTCAGATACCACACAGGTTTCACTTCTCTGAGCCCCAATTCACTCGTTTTTTAAATAAGGATCTATCTACCAGGGTAGGTGTGAGAAATGAGAAAAGGGGCGGCATCAGGCTGGGGCCACAGGCAGCTCTCTGTGATGCTGTTCACACACTACTGAGCACTTCACAAACAGAGCATTGTGATGAAGTATTTTTGTTCTCATATAAACATGTCTTGTCTCAACTCTGGCTGACGTAAGAATCAAGGCATTTTTTTAAAAAATGCAAATGTTCACAGCCCCACCCAGGCCTATCAATTCACTAAGGTCAGAGGCTGAGGCCCAAGAGTCTGGATTTTACTTTGCTTTACCTCCTTGCCATGCAAGGGCTGAGACCAAGCTGATAATCATCCTTCTAGAAGGTTCCATAAGGAAGTCTTGCCAGTATAAGAGGTAATTTAGAAGACCCAGAGAGTCCATTAGCTTCTTACTAGGTTGATTCTTGTTTGACATCCCTCTTCTTCAAGCTATTAGTATTCACAGAAACATTTTTTTTTCTACAAGGTTATTTTCAAGCTCATCTTCCTGGCAGTTGGAGTATGGATAAGCTCTGGGCACCAGACAAAAGCTATTCTCCCTCCAGGGCTGCCTTTCTTCTGCCAAACATGAACATTACTTTTAACAGCCACATTTCACCAGCCACCAGGTGAAACTGGCCAAGCTGGTTATGTCTATTAGCATGCAGTATTCTTAAACACACATACACACAAAGCAAACCAATCAAACTCCTGTGAATTTGAGATACTTTCAAATGGATACAGTACTTTTTAACATAGCAGCAACCATGTGTATTTGAAAATGATAACACATTATCTATTCAGTCTGCAGAAAGATTTGGGACTGGGAGATAGGTTTTTAATGATTTGTTTTTTATTCTTTGAGAATTTTATACATATATAAAATGAAGCATAGTCATATTGACTCCCCATTTGCTCCCGACTTCCTCTGTATCCCCTCAGCCTGTCTCCCTTCATTCCTTTGTCATTTCTCCTCCTCTTCCTTCTCTTCCTCCTCCTCCTCCTTCTCCTCCTCCTTCTTCCTAGTATCTTCTTCATCATCTGCATCTTTAGTGCTACTCATATGTGCATGGAGCATGGGAAAACAACCAGTGGCCACACTATCAAAGAAGAGTGAATCTCCCTCTTTAGTAGTTATCAACTGCCAATAGCTCCTCAGCGAGGGTTGGAGCCTAGAGAGCATCTCCTGACTTGGGTGTGTTGTGTTTGGGTCCTTGACAGGGACCTTCCTGGCAGATGCCTGGTAGTAAACCAGAACACTCAGAAATGTAGCTGTAACTACCTACAATGTCAAGTTTGGGAAGCAGTTGTCTTCCTTTTCCTTCTGGAAATGGTAGCCATGTGCCTTAGGAATGACTCGAGCTTGATTTACAAAGGCAGGGGTGCAAAACTAGCTCTGTTCTGTATTCAGTTGCAATTTTAATTGCAGTAGAGGATCCCTGGGATTACTCTAGCGAGATCTTGAGTAGGACATTCCAACAATGTGCTATCCAGGAAGGAAGTGGTGTGCTGGGATGCCATTTCTGTGACCCCTCCCCCAGGAACTGGGTTGTAATGGAGCCTCATCTGAGTCACTGGGTCTTGACTTTCGGCATTCCTGATTCTGCAGGCCTGAGGAGGGTGGCTGCTTTCCAGCTCTTCTTTGTCATTCATCTCTTACCATAAATGTTACAGACGATTGTATCTGCATGGCTGCTATGACAACACAGATGTTGACTTTAACTCCTAAGTTTCTTAGGACATTCACCTCTTCCTGGCTGTCTTTCCCTTCACGGCTCTCAGCACAGTATCCAGCTCTAAGTGATCTTCAGTAACCCACATACTGATTGCTTTAACCTAACATAGTGACCTACTCTATAGAACTAACCAGACTTAACCTTGCCCAGGTTAGAGTTTAGGAAAGGATCTAGAAATCTCGCCCCCTTTTTTTGTCTGCCAGTTTTGCCACCCCGATGGTTATCTTTCAAGACATGCAAAACACTGAAGTCACCTCACTGACATCAGTAACAGGATGTCTCCTGCTACACAACATCCCACAAGTCACAGGCAGACAACATTGGTTGTGAAACCAGCACCTAAGCTTTGAACAAATAAAAGGATAAGCCTTCAGAAATTCTCCTCATATCATGCCTTCCCTCCTGAACAGACTCTCCTTGGAACTCCATTCATCTCACTCTGACTGTACTTCCAGTCCCTCTGACGCCTGCTTCTTTCTTATTCCCCAAGATCACTCCTGCTTGGTAGCCTTCTTCCCCAACTCCCACCACCATTCAACTAGCCAGAGTTTTACACCTAACGTGATTTTATATGTTCTCTCGACCTTCCCATCTCTTCCATAGTGCACTTGCAATCTTATGTATAATCCCAGAGCTGGAGTAATAAGTGGTTGCTGGACAACCAACACAGATGCTAAGAATCAAACTCATATTCTCAGCAAGAACAGTAGACACTCTTAAGCACTGTATCATCTTGCCAGCCCCTAAATTAGTTATTGAAAGTCAAGATCTGGATGTATTCTCCAACTCAAATCTTCATGGTCTTCCTATCATTTGACAGAACAGTGTCCAGACCTCCTAACCTTGATTGTAAAATCATCTTCTCCAGGTAGAAATCCAATCTATACTCCAGGCAAGCTGCCTGAATCCTTTGTTCAAGGCTCTACCTTTCCTCTACACATTTGTCTCCTCCCTGTCCACTTCTTTTCAAGTTTAGGATCTGTCCCTATTTTCCATCTGCTTATACTCCTGTGTGAAAGGCCACCTCTCACTCTCCTAGATGCTATACATATAATGCCTGTACTGGTTGATATCATGGTTATGTATGTTCCAATCAGGAGAACTTCAATTGCAGTTATACTTTATGAATGGAGAACCAGGGAGAGACTGTGAAGGGAGGTGGTGCTGGGCAGAGAAAGTCTGAGGCTTACCCTTTTATTTTTCAAAGCTTGCCTGTTGGTTTCACAACCAACGCCTGCATCCTACTTGCGGGCTATTACACAGCACACTGTTCTTCCCTTGCTTGAGTGGGGTCTTGAGACTAAAGGTTATATGTTATCCATCTAGAATCTTTCTTAGCACCTAGCAGGACCATGAACCTGTGGGCACTTAAAAAGGACAGAAAGAAAGGAAAGAGGGATAAAAGAAAAGAAGTAGAAAAACAGAAAAAGGAAAAGGATCTGAGGGTGTAGCTCAGTTAGTAGAATGCTTGCCTGCCAGGCAAGAAACCCCAGTGTCCCATCCTCATCGTCCTATAAACTGAACATGGTGGTGCATGCCTATGATCCCAGCCCTAGGAAAATGGAAGCGGGAGGATCAGAAGTTCAGGCAGCAAGTTTGAGGCCTACCTTGAATACATGAGATCTTGTTCCAAGAAGAAGGAAAAGGGGTGAGGGAAGAGCGAAAGAAAAGGCTGAAGAGATGGAGAAAAGGAAGGGAGAGAAGAAAGGAAGGGGTAATAAAGAGGCCTCAGAAGGAAACTCGGAGCAGGAAGGGAAGCCACTGAAGAGGGTAGATCATGATGATAAGTATGCGTGCGTGTGTGTGTGTGTGTGTGTGTGTGTGTGTGTGTGTGTGTGTGTGTGTGTTTAGATTCTCAAGGTGAACCAAGGAAACTCAAACCATGAAAGGGCTTACCACCTACCTTGATTTCACTCAGCCTTAGCTTTGCCATCTTATTATTTCCAACCTTTCACAGCAGGTCTGGGGTCAGGCTAAAATTGGTCCCTGAGATTTATAAGGTCATAACGAGTAGGAGCTTACCTTGCCCTTCACTTAATCTAGATTTAATTAAAATATCTTATCTTTATAATAATGAACTCTTAATTAATGCTGTTCCAATTTATGGAGTAACCCTGTGGATTATGCTGGTTGGTCCTCATATCAGTCTTTCAGGGTACACTGGCTAATAGAATTGAGAGAGAAGCACTTGTGACTTCAGAGTCTGGTAAACCTCGAGTCTCTGCTGCCATCTCTTTCTCACTTACCCACAATGCACTGAGCCCGTAAGGTCGGTGCACTCAGGGAAAGCCATCTACTCCATTTTTCAGAGCACAGTCTACTTTACACTTCCACATCTTCATTCATAAAGTTCTCTTGGCAGAGTTCTCTTTCAACCCCTCGGCAACTCCCCCACCAGAACCGGGTCTTGGACTGTGGGTGTAGTTCAGTTTGTAGAGTGTTCACCTATCAGGCACAAAGCCTTGGGTTCCATCCTCAGCACTTCATAAACCTGGTGTTGTAGTGCACCATAATGCCAGCAGAAGCGTCAGAAGTTCAAGACTATCTTGTGCTACATAGCAAGTGTGTAGTTACTCAGAGTTCCAGGAGACCCTGTGTGGGAGTGGGGAGGGCACAACACTAGGGAGATGGGTCAGTGGGAAAGTGCTTGGTAGACAAACATGAAGACTGCATTTAGATAGCCAGCACCCACATAAAGCCAGGCATAATAGTATGCATGAGTAACCCTGTGCTTGGAGATGGGGGTAGGAAACAGGTTCCCAGCTGGCCAGCCAGGCTAGATAAAACAGCTAGCTCCAGGTTCAGTGAGAAACACAATCTCAAATAATAATAATAATAATAATAATAATAATAATAATAATAATAATAATGAGAGTTAGAATTAAGATACCTACATAAATGTCTTTGGGGGGCAGAGCAGCATACATTGAGGAACACTCTAGGGACCTTGCTTGAGAGAAGGAAGTCCATCGTCAGATCAGCAAGCCTGGCTTACTGCTGTTACATCAGCTTCCGTGGAAATCCTGGAAGATGACCCAGGAATGGGGAGGTTAGGAGGCCTACCCATAACCTCTGGTGGGCCAAGAAATACAGTTATGTTCACACAAAACCTGCCCCCAGCACACCCAACCCCAACAACAGAGAGAAGGAGAGGGGAGGGTGGCCTGGTAAAAACCCACTTCCCTCACTCTGAGGAGAAGAAACAAGGCTGCTCACACTTAGAACAAAGTGGGACAACACCGTGGGGGGCGGAGGAGCTCAGACTTCAATGGCCTCTTTTGGCCAAAAGAGAGAGAGAGAGAGAGAGAGAGAGAGAGAGAGAGAGAGAGAGAGAGGGAGAATGTCTTGTAACCTAGGCTTGTCTCAAGCTTACTATGTACCCGAAGATGACCTTGAACTTCTGATCTTCCTGTGTCCACCTCCTGAGTGCTCATATTACATGTGTACACTACACAATCACACCTTGTTAATGCATTGCTGTGGATCAAACCTAGAGTTTAGTGCAAGCTAGGCAAACACTTTATCAACTGAACTGTAACCTTAGCACATGGTCACAAAGCTCTCTTGACTGCTGGGGGTAGATAAATGGCACACCCACCTTCTGTATATCAGGGCTTTCAAAAAAGAGACTGAGGCCATCTGGACCCTGTAAAAAAGGAGGGTCAATGAAATGATTATGTTCAATGTAGAAGGATAGAGAAGGTCTTGAACTGCCAGTCCCCAGGGAGCTCTGCTCACAATCTAGGTCAGTCTACTGACTCTCACCCCCCCCCCCCCCCCCCGTACCCTAGAGAGAAGCCTAGACAGGAATGTGCCTGAGTGAGTGAGCTGGAGCTGCTGGGCAGATTCAGAGGCTGGGGCTGGGAATTCAGCCCCGTGGCAGAGGGCTCTCGAGCACGCGTGAAGTCCTAAGTTTGATACCCAATGCTCTAAAAAGGATGGAGAGAAGGGAGAAAGGAATAAAAAAAGACAAGGAAGAATTAAAAGGAGGGAAGAAGTTTGGAAGGAAGAAAAAAGGAAGAGAGGGAGGGACGGGAGATGGAAAGGGGTAAGACAGGAGGAGAGGATGGGGAGAGAAAGCGGAAATCATCAGAAAGAAAAACTCGGAAATACTAGAGAACTTGGGGTTCTCAGGCAGTTGGTCTCTGTGAGGAGGCACTGTGTGGGCATGCATGTGTGCACACATGTGTGAGAGAAGTCACAGGAGGGCTTCAGTGGAAGGGGTGGGTAGTTCTTTTTTTTTTTAATCTTGGCAAGATGCCAAATTGTGACAAAAACTTTCCTATACCACATATGGTTGAAAGGCAATAGGAAAAAAAAAAAAAAAAAAAAAAAAAACAACAACTTAGAAAAGTAACCAGCTGCTAGAATCCTAATATTGAAGTGAAATTTTACCTGGCAAAGAGCAACAGAAGAATAACCCTGGGCTGAGCTGCCCTCCTATTCATCACCAGAGATAAACATCAGAGTCTGCTCATATGAGTGGAGACCTGTGAAGAAAGGGTTAATCCCAGATGTCCAGTGCTTTCAAAGGCTCCCCATGAAGGTCATGCTGTCCAGTCACATGGCAGCTGCCTTTTGTGTTTATACATGTTACATGTGTGTGTATGCCTGTGTATATAGAGGTCAGACTCTGTGTCATTTCTTAGATGCCTTGTATTTTTGGGACAGTGGGCTCCCGATGACTTAGATCTGGCTGATTTGACTGGAGTGGCTGTCTAACAAGGCCTGGTCATCTACCCATCATTCATTGCTCAGGGATTACAAGTGTGCCACATCGGTTCTGTTTTAAGCATGTTCTGGGGATTGAACTCAGATCCTTCTGCTTGCATGCCAAGCATTTTACTTACTCAGCCATTTCACCATCCCAGTAAGCTGCTTTCCAGGCAATCAATAAGGCCAGACCTGGGACCTCGGATGCCCGCCTTCTCTGTGGAGGGGCCCCATCCTTGCTCTGAAAGGCAGTCTAAGCTAATGCAAGGAGGTAGGCAAGGCAGACTCAAAATACCTCCAAGCCTATGCCACTGCGACAGGCAGAATATTGGAGTAAATGAAGGGGGAAACGCAAAGAAGAAAACCCAGAACACATCCCCTTGTTATTTTAAATGGCCCTTTCATTTCCTTCATTTAACAGTAATAAGCCACCTGGCTTGTTACTTTTTCTTTTCTGTTGTTGTTTTTGGTTTGGTTTGGGTTTTTTTTTTTTTTTTTTGGTTTTTTTTTTTTTTTTTTTTTTTTTTTTTGACACAGGATTTCTCTGTGTAGCCTTCGCTATCCTGAAACTCACTTTGTAGACCAGGCTGGCCTCAAACTCAGAGATCTCCCTGCCTCTGCCTCCCAAATACTTGGATTAAAGGTGTGCACCACCACCACCCAGCTTATTGCTATTAAAAAACAACAACAACAAAAAATAAGTTCTCTTGTAGCTTGGCTGAACTTAAACACTATGGGTTGGAGGATAATTTTGAACTTCTGGTCCTCCTGCCTTCACCTCCAGATTCCTGGGATTACAGGCATGTGCTTCCAAACCCATTTATGCAAAGCCAGAACTTGAACCCAGAACTTCATATCTGGGGGCAAACATTCTTCCAGGCCTCCATTTTCAATATTTTAAGTATTCATTTTAACCTGGCTCTGCCTATAAAGCCATGCAAAGATGGGGTTAATTTCTCATTGTCAGCCTGTTTCCAACATCGTTCCTTTCACACATTTTCTCTGGAAGACTTCTGCAAGTCTCAGGAGGCCTTAAAAAGCTCAGCACTAAATCTTTTTAGTCACTTAATCCCCAAATCCTCCGTGTTTGGAGATAATTTCTTTTATGAAAGGAAACCCTAACCTGACCCGATTCTCCAGTCAAACTTGCTAATGGAACAAAGGGGCTGCCCGTTGTGTGTGCTCTGAGCTTCAGGAAGAAGTGTCTTGGAGAACGGAGCATTTTGCCTGGTCCTAGGAAAGATGCTGCCTGCCAGTGGCTTTGGCTTTGTCTCCTGGCGACTTTGACAGTTGAGCTGAGTCTGAGTTAGATCCAGTGGATGGGAAATGGGATAAACTGTTGCCAAACAGAAAGGAAAAAGCTATTTTGTGATGAACTGGGTCTGCACAGCAAAGGACATGAGTCACATTCTGCAGTAATGGGGTGCCCATCCCCGGACAGGCATGCTCAGTGACAGGACCACCTACATGGTGCTAGGGACAGAGCTCCTTCCCATGGTGGGTGGATGAGAGCAAATGTCTCTGAGGATGCCTTCCAACCCTCTGTCTTAGATGCATGACGACAGGGAGCTTTCAAGGCATACATGAAATGCTATTGCTTTTCTTTCCTTTCTTCATTAGGCCTTCCTCTCTTTTGCCCTGAAATTAAAAGTAAGAACATTTCACATATGATTTAAGGCTCCATTTCCCTTTAGCTGGCTTATGTGGGCAATGATGGAGAAAGGCATTTTCTTGGTTAATTAAAGCCCTCCACTGGCAAGAAGAGAGAGAACACATGCTGGGGGTGGACAAGATATAAAGCTATTATTAAAATAGGTCATAATTATTGAGTATTTACTTGCGTCCTATATGATACTGAAGATTTTACCTATATACCTAGTATTTAATGTTCCCAATAACCCAAAAAGTAAACCGCTAATACTACATGAGTATTATGACAAAGAAGATAGAGTTAGTCATATATTTTCCTGGAATTCAAACTGGCAAACAGTATACTAATAAACCAGCTCCCAAAACCAAGCAAGTCATAGGGCTAGAGTTGTGCCTTAGACAACAGAGTGCTTGCCCAGTGTGCATAGGGCCGTAAGTTCCATCTCCAATACCATATAAACTGGGTAGCGCATGTCCATCATTTCAACACTCAAGAGGATTAAGAATTCATGGTCATTTTTGACCTAGGTACACACAGAGTTTGAAACTAGCCTAGGGTACATGAGAATCCCCATCTCAAAAAATATTTAAAAGGCAAGGAGACAAAGAAAAGAAAAGCCTAGATGCATCACGTTGGCTGCTTTTCATCCATGCTGTAAATATTGCCATTGCAGCCCATTTAAGGCTACTACTGTAATGTGTCTGTTTTTGGAGTTACAGGAGCTGTGCAGAGTTGGCACATTAGCACTTCAGTGGGCTAACCCCAGTGCTCCCTACTGTCAATCACACAGCCACACTGCCTGGCCTGCGGTCCTTTTCTTCTGTGGCCCTGTTTAAAGTGGAGGAGGAATAATGTCCCTATAAGACAGAGAGCCCAAGGATAGAAAGGGGTAAAGAATCTGAGTCCCGGGGAAATTGTGAATTCTCTTCTGGGTCCCAAGAATTAGCTGTTCAGGAATCAAAATGAAAAGTAAACGCAAAATTCCCAAATGATTAATTTCAGTCTCAAGGGAGATGGGGAAAGGATGACCCAGAGGCCTCCCTGCAAAAATTCTAAAGCCAGGTTTTCCATCTCATTGGAGTGTGTGTGTGTGTGTGTGTGTGTGTGTGTGTGTGTGTGTGTGTGTGTGGTCCATCCTAACAACGCCCAACTCTATCCTTTCTTCTCATGTCTAACTAATATCTTAGTCAATCCAAACATAACCCACAAAAACAGCTGTCTATTGTGCTGCCCACTTGTAATCCCAGCCCAGGGGAAGTACAGATGGGTAGATATGAGGTGGGTTAGCCAATGTGTCCCAAGATAATGAGAGACCCTGTCTTAAAAATAAGGTGTATGGTTCTTGAGAAATGACACTGGAGGCTGGCTTCTGGCCTCCACATGCAGCCACAAACACACACACACACACACACACACACACACACACACACACACACACAGAGAGAGAGAGAGAGAGAGAGAGAGAGAGAGAGAGAGAGAGAGAGAGAGTTAGAATGGAGGGTGTGACCTAAATTCCCACTTAAAGGGATGGGAGCAATGGCTGACATTTGTAGATAGGGCTGGAGCCCTCCAGTCACCTGCAGTCCCCAGCACTCTCCTGTATCTCTTGCTTACAGTATCTTCATTTCTAGCCTTTGTCCCTATGACTTAAACCTACAAGTAGCTCTAAATGTCCCATTGCTTTGGTAAAATACTCAATACAACATTGCATGGACCCCCTGAGCTCCATCTCTCACACTCACACTTCCCACCCTGTCTTTCTGATGATGCATTGTTCTTGGTAGACTCAAAGCCCATCTGTGAGGTGATCACATGACCACATTTCTGGGAGCACTATGGCTCTGCCAGAGGTTGCCGGGTTCTCTTTAGAAATCCACTGTTCACAGCCTTTCGTTGCTTCCTCTTGTTCCATAGATGCCTGCGGCCACCACCAATAAATTACTGGTTTAAGGAAAACAAGCATCCTGCTCCCTCAATTATTTCCTAAGGTCCTACCCTCCTTCCCAGCTTGACACCATCACCTTTGAGTCTTGTTCTCTGCTGTGCCCCACACCCATAAAGCCACACAGCAACCTCCATATGAGCTCAGAAAGCAATGCTTCCTTCTGGCCCTCGGATTAGTCAAGTAATGATTACTGCATTGCTTATCAGGGAGACTCTAAACTGTCTCTGTTTGTGTACCAGTCTAGCCACTTTTCTTCAGACAAGACAGCTTGTCTTATTACAGAGCTTTGATGGAAATCACTCCTATCTCATTTTAGTAGGGGCAAAAATAAGGTTTTGAAATTTAAGTTAAACTTTGAGAAAAAGTGCTTCTCGGAAACTGGTAATGTTTTTCCTAGGCTGGCGTAGGGCTGCAAGGTAGAAAGCTTATTTTCCAAAATCATTTTTCACCTGTTAAGTGCTGAAGACAGAAGCTTAGGGACCTGATGGGTGGCAAGGCACAATTTTCCCTACTTGACACTTGATAGCACTGTCTCTGCAACAAAACCTTCTGCTAGAATTACTCACCCCTGGGAAGGAGTCTGCTCTTCTCTCTCTCTTTTAATCATTTGGGAAAACATTAACTCCATCCTTTTGATTATTCCCTACAATCATCAAAAAAAGCCTGTGCTTTTTTTTTTCCTTTCAAAAACAAAAAATGAGGGACTCACTGAAATGGATCTCAATCTGTAGAACACTTGCTTTACATGCATGAAGCCCTGGATTTCATCCCCAGGGCTGCAAAAGAGGATAAGAGAATCCTTTATAGTTCCTCCTCCTCCTTTTTCTTCTTCCCCTTCCTGTGTGTGTGTGTGTGTGTGTGTGTGTGTGTGTGTGTGTGTGTGTGTGTGTGTGTGTGTGAAGTTGGTATTTAGAGACACGGACTCTCATTGACCTCACCAGCAACTTCCAGAGATTGTGCGTCTGTCTCTCTGGGGCTGGGACTACAAATGTCACTTTACCTGACTTTCTTCTTTTCTTTCTTTCTTCCTTTCTTTTTTCCTTCCTCCCTTCCTTCCTTCCTTTCTTTCTTTCCTTTTTTCTTTCTTTCCCTTCCTTCCTTCCTTTATTAGCATGGGTTCCAGGAGACTGAATTCCACAAAGCAAGCTCTTCACCAAGTAAATCATCTCAGGACCCTTCCTATTCAGAAGGCCTTTAATGTCAATGCCTCCTGCCACCTATCACTGAGAAAGGGGGCTACTTTCTCCCTGACTAACTTGGAGCCTGTTTTGGACGGAGTAGAGCTTTCTGTCACACATGCAGAGACAGCAAATCAACCAGCTGCAGAGCGAGCAACAGGAGGCGGCAGGATGCTTGTTGCCCTGTGTAACTGACTTTGTAAGCATCCTCCACAAACTGTGGCCAGAGCTAGTTATTCCCTAGGTTAAAGCAATCCTGGGGACTTGGGGACACTGCCAAAGCCCTGACAGCTCCTAAGCCTGGCTTCTGTTGCCAGAGCCACACGGGAAAGTTGTTAATTCTTTAAAAGAAGGTTCAGTAAACAATCAAGGGGCCCATTGTTTACTCAGCAGTGGGCTAGCTGGAGAACTGCTATCTGGGCATTCTCTTCAAGAAACTTGGAATGTTTAGGCAAGAGGAGTAAGACACATTTGCTTTTTTTAGAAAGTTGAATCACAAAAGATGTCACTCAAAGCAGTAGGTAAGTAAATGCCCTTGTGGAGGAAGAAGCGTTCAGAGGGTGGATTGCAACGGCCCAAGAAAGACAGTCATTGTGACAGAGTGGAGAGAGCCTGGGCTCTGGAGCCAGGCAGACTGGGCACTGATCTTTGTGTGAGTACAAGGAGAGAAGCTATCTCCTTCCCCTCACCAGACTTTAGCTTCCTTATCCTGGAAGGCAGGTGAGGATACCTGCCTGGTAGAACTGTGGAGGGTATTAGCCAAGGTGGATGCACTTAACAAGCATCCAGTTGGTATTTCTGTTTGATTTGATTTCGCTAAAGTACATCAGAAAGATGGGGCTGTAACATGATAGGTAGGTGGCCTGCCTCACATGCACATTGTCCTGAGTTCAATTCTAGCACCACATAAACTGGGCATGGTGTTGTATACCTGTGGTCCCAGTACTTGGGCAGTGGAGGCAGGAGGACCAGAAGGTCGAAGTTGATCTCAGCTACACAAGGAGGTCAGCCTGGGAGTCAGGAAACCCACTGCCTGAGGAGAAAACCTGGGGCTTCATGCATGCTGGGCAAGCACTCTACCCCATGTAGTGCCATGAGGACTGGCACTAGCCCCAGTCCTCAAAGGCATGTTTTGTCATAACTGAGATTGTATAGACTAGCATACAGTTTTCATTCCTACCCTGTGCAGTCTCTTTCATAAGTATTTCCCCATGGTATTAAAATTTTTCATAAACATTCATAACATCCATATTAATTTCATTCACAGATGTACCAAAATCGCCCCCACTAGTCTGCTAATGTGGACAGTTAGGGCTACTCAAGCTATTATTAACTATTCTATTATTAACACTATTGTAAGTAATATTCCCATGAATAGCTTTGTAGCATAACTGCTATTTCCTGGGGTATGTTGCTCTAAGTGGAATTACTCCTCTCAGAAGGTTCTTGATACATACAAAATACTTTTCATTGAAGCTGCTCAAATACCACACACACACACACACACACTTACTTGCTGATGACAATTGAGAGACGGCTGGTCTTTTCCAATCCAGAAGCTGAATATTATCTTTGAAAGAAAAAAAATCCCCTCTTTCCCCCCCTAATTCTATAGTCACCAAATAGCATTTCATTGTCCTTTTATCTGCTTCCTCCAGCGAATATACTTCACAGGACCTAAAAGCCATGTGCAGATCATGGAAGGAAGCTTTCTTTTGTCCGCCAACCATCAACAAATATTAATTATGCAAATCATTTTACTCTGATTGTATTCTCTGTTGTTCAGGGACAGGTCTGGAAGATTTCTCTTCCTCCGTTTTAGCCTTTATGAATGCAGGGGTTTGGGGGTTCAATACAGCTAGCTGACAATCCTGCTGCAATCTAGCTACCCATCCTGCAGGCTGGCACTCTTAACAGGTCTGCTGACATTCCAGTCCAACGGCACTTCTGTCTGTCCTAACTAGTTTATATGGAATATGAGCTTTATTAATCATTTGATACAATTTAAAGTGCGTGTGAATGTTCTTGGCTCCTAACGTGGCTGTTTTTGAGGGTCACACCTCCTAATTCCAAGGAGCACATAAAGTGCAAAGCAGAAGAGGACTTGACAGACCAACTTCAGAGGAGAGTACCCAGGCCACACAGGAAGATTGTGCATAATTTACAGAGAAAGGGTTCCTAGGCTGCAAACTAGCTCCCCCTCACCTCCAGCAGAATGGCTTCTTTGGATAAAGAAGGGGATGCAAATGTGTTATATATAGTTCATCTAGTAGATTGTTTGCCTTGCGAGCACAAAGCTCTGGGTTCAAGCCATGGCACCATGAAAACTAGGCATGGTGGCACACAACTGTAATGTCAGCACTAGGCAGGCAACAGGCAGGAGCATCAGAAGTTCATGGCCATCCTTAGCTACATACCGAGCCAGAGGCCGGCCTCGTCTACATAAAACTGTCTCAAAACAAAAACGGGGATGGGAAGAACTGGGATTGGAATAGAGTTCAAGTGCTCAGTCTGGGCATGCCTTCTTTTTAGGACTATCCCAGGATGAGAGTGTATCTGGTTTGCATGGCAACCCAGGCTCCTGCAGCAGGATGTCTCTTCATCGCCCTCAAGCCTCCCCCACCCCTACCCCCCTCGGCAATCTGGTTGGTTCTGGACCCGCCTTTCTCTTGCTCCCCGCCCCACCCACTCTCGGCGCCGGCCCGAACTGGCGCGAGTCTGGGAAGTTGTCTGGGCGCCCACTCTATCCCCAAGTCTGTCTGAGACTCTCTAACCATCCACCCCCTCAACCCCACCCCCCACCCCTGCCTAACCAGCTCTTCATTAAGACTTCCCATCCGTGCTCAACTTAGTGTTCTACGTGGGAGACACGGGTTAAGCGAAAAGGGAAAGTCCTGGGCTCAGGCCGGGCTTGCAGTCCCTGGCTGCTCCATTTGGTCCCCCAGAGCTCATGGAGCGCCCGCCTGCCGCGAGGAGATCTCGGCTGTATCCCCCGCTTCTAGAACAGCTCGTGGCCCGAAGCTGGGACTCTGTAATTACCTGTTAATTAGATGCATCCCTCTTTGCTTATGAAATGAAAATGAAGCAGTGCTTCTGTGTAGGTTTCTTGGGATCTGTTACACATAGTGCTCGTCGTTAAGTTCTACTTTATAATAAAACATTTTAATCATTTTTTTAAAAGTTTCTTCACGAATTGGTTGCCTCTGTTGTGACTTTTTTCCTGGGAGTATAGCTGTACTTCTCAAAAGGTCCGTAAGTGTTTTCTGCTTATCAACATCTAATCCTGATGTCATTAATATGAATGTGCAGTAACACATACTTGGCGACCAGAAAAGCTTGGATAGTAGTAGCTCCTGACAGCTCAGGGAATGGAGTCAGACCCTTACTGAGCTTCCAACATTGCCGCCTACTGGTTAGGTAGGCGCCAAGTCACTCCCGCCACCAAGTCACTCTAGAAAACTCTTAGGTCTAGAATTCTATCCACTTGAGCAAGGATGGATGCGCGACCCACAGAAACTCCCTGGCTGGCACCCTGCTTTCCCCAAGTTCGAGAACTTTATCCGGCCAGGCTCTGGACCCACGAGGTGACCTACAAGCCGAACAGCAGCCGCTCTGGTACTTCGGTGTCCCAGAGCCCTGAGCCCCGCCCCCGCCAGGCTCCTCCGCCCCTTCCGAGCTGCGCATGCGCTGCACCGCGAGCGTGTTTTTATAAAAGTCCAGTTCGGGCCAGAAACTTCAATTTGTTGCCTGGTGCAGCAGGTAGCAGAGACCCTCCGAGGCGTTCGGTGCTCCGGTAGCCACCACGGCTGGAGAGCGAGTGTTGCCATGGAAGGCATCAGTGTAAGTGTAAGTCCAGTTGCATCCGACTTTGTAGTAAGCGTGCAAAGTTAGAGCGCAGCCCCTGTAAGAACGGGTACAAGCGACTAGAACCTTGGGGATGTCGGGGTCACGAAGAAGGGTCGCGGGAACTATTTTTGTGTGTGTGTGTGTGTGTGAGCATGGCTATAGGGGGAGGAAGATAAAAAATATTTATCCCAGTAAATAGCGGGGGGGAGGTTCGGATGCAGCTTTCCTGAAGCTGCTCCTGTTTCCCGCTTGAGTTCCGTGGCGCGCGCCGGCTTGCACGATGTTTGAAAACGTCCTACTTTTTGTGCACACGGACGGTGAAGGCTCGCGCTCTGTCCCAGTACTCAAACATGGTCTGGTCCTCCTGGGAACAGGAGTTTCTTGGAGTTTCTTACATTGGGTGAATGTAAAAACTGGAGTCGGTACGTGTAGGCAGAGTTCCCAGGTCGACACTACATCCTGGGTTAGCTTCGAACAGAAGAAGCATCTTGGAGCGGTTCTTGGGATTAGGAGTGTGGTTCCAAGGAGCGCCAGTCTCTGGCGGGAAACGCGAACTCGCCTATCGCGTCGCTTGCCTAGCGGGGGTCCAAACCTCGGCAGCCGCGGGGAGGTGACCGAACGCGGCCGCTTTGGGGTGGAGTGGCAGCGCTTTGCGGGGCATCCGAACCGCCGCTTCTCCGCGGTGGCAAACGAGCCTCCTGAGGTCTGGGTTGCCTTTAGGACCGTTCACGAGAAAGGGGCATAAACCTGCACCTTGCAGCTGCCGGCCGGCCGGGAGGTGTGCCGGGCGGGATGGTGGTTGGGGACAAGAGGGCGTGTTGGAACCGCACCTGGGTTGTGCCTGGTCGACGCAGGGATGAACAGGTGCAAGCCTGGAGTCGGTTTGACTGAGCCCCAGTGCAGAGTTTAACCGTCGGTGGTTTCCTGAGTCTTTTGAAACCCCCTCGCTTAGGGAGGGTTTTGTTGTGTGTGTGAATGTTTTTTTTTTTTTTTTTTTTTTTTTTTCGTTTCCTCCCGCGGCGCGCAATTCAAAGGCGCTCGCACTGGAGCCGCCCAATCTGTCGCCCGCACCCGGAGGGACGATCCTGGCGCGCAGCCAGGAGGAACCCCTGGAACCGCTGCCGGTTGGCCTTAAGCCTGGGTGTAGTGGGCCACAGCGCCAACCCCTAGGTGGGTGACTCGGACCTCCGGGTGTGCATGGTTTCGACCCTTCCAGCTGCCTACCTCGGACTCCAGTAGCTAGCTGGGTCCGCTGCAGGGTGGGAAAGGACCGGGAGAGTGAGGAAGTGAAACTTGGGGTGAAAACCACGGGGTGCAGACCCCGTGACTTTCCCCACCCAGGATAATGTGACTCTAACGTCCCAAATACACCCAGTGATAAACATGGGGGTGGCAAGAGAGACCTACCTTCCAGAGAAGCGCCCGGAGGTGGGGTGAGGTGGAGTAGAGGAGTGCTGTTTGCTCACTTTTAGCACCCCCATAACCCTAAATCCCCAAAGATCCCCAAAGACTTTGGCATTATTCCTCTTTCTTCACTACGTGTGACTTGAAATGCAGTGGCTTGTGTTTAGACAGATGTGAGGAAAACAAGGTTTTGCCCCTAAAAAACGTTGTCTTTGGGGGGAACCCCACCATCATGTTCCGTTTTCCTCTCTTCTTTCCTTTGCCTAATCTTCGTACAAAAACTTAATCCCATCTCCTCCTCCAACGCAGATTTAGCTTCACACCTCTCGCTCCCACCCTACAGCGCCTGGGAGTGACTTCTTTTGTGTGACCGGAGTTTTTTTTGTTTTGTTTTGGTTGGTTTGGGGTTTTACTTTTTTTTTCCCCCTTGCCTCTCGTGGGCGGGCAGGAGAGTTATCCAAGACTAGGCTGTGAAACCCTTAGAATCTCAACGTCCTTTTGTTCTTAACAAAGACTCCTAATTGGTTCCACTAAGGGGAGGATAAAGAAGTGACTGTGAGGGAAGATGGAGAAAACCATCGGTTGCAGGATTTTGTATTCTCTCTGGACCTAAGCCAGCCTTTTGGAGCTTCCTGGAAAAGGCTTGGTTAAAACCTGCAATAAACGGCTAGGTGGTTTTTTGTTTGTTTTGTTTTGGCACCAGAAAACTTAAAACTTGGGAAAGGCTTGTTAACCTTGTAAGTGATGTGCATGTCCCTGTTTTCTTTTGCAGATATACACTGCAGATAACTATTCTGAAGACATAGGTTCAGGAGACTATGACTCCAACAAGGAACCCTGCTTCCGGGATGAAAACGCCCATTTCAATCGGATCTTCCTGCCCACCATCTTCTTTATCATCTTCTTGACTGGCATAGTGGGCAATGGCTTGGTGATCCTGGTCATGGGTTACCAGAAGAAACTAAGAAGCATGACTGACAAGTACAGGCTGCACCTGTCTGTGGCTGATCTCCTCTTTGTCATCACGCTTCCCTTCTGGGCCGTTGATGCCATGGCTGACTGGTACTTTGGGAAATTTTTATGTAAGGCTGTCCATGTCATCTACACTGTCAACCTCTACAGCAGTGTCCTCATCCTGGCCTTCATCAGCCTGGACCGGTACCTTGCCATTGTCCATGCCACCAACAGTCAGAGGCCAAGGAAGCTGCTGGCTGAAAAGGCAGTCTACGTGGGTGTCTGGATCCCTGCTCTTCTACTGACTATACCTGATTTCATCTTTGTTGACGTCAGCCAGGGAGACGGCAGGTACATCTGTGACCGCCATTACCCTGACAGCCTGTGGTTAGTGGTGTTCCAGTTCCAGCACATTGTGGTGGGTCTTATCCTGCCAGGCATTGTCATCTTATCTTGCTACTGCATTATCATCTCCAAGCTGTCACACTCTAAGGGCCACCAGAAGCGCAAAGCCCTCAAGACGACAGTCATCCTCATCCTGGCTTTTTTTGCCTGCTGGCTACCATATTACATCGGGATCAGCATCGACTCCTTCATCCTTTTGGAAGTCATCAAGCAAGGGTGCGATTTTGAGAGCCTTGTGCACAAGTGGATTTCCATCACTGAGGCCCTGGCCTTCTTTCACTGCTGCCTGAACCCCATCCTCTACGCTTTCCTTGGAGCCAAATTCAAAACCTCTGCCCAGCATGCACTCAATTCTATGAGCCGAGGCTCCAGCCTCAAGATCCTTTCCAAAGGAAAGAGGGGTGGACACTCTTCTGTCTCAACAGAGTCAGAGTCCTCAAGTTTTCATTCCAGCTAACACTTATGAAAAGACATATATATAATATATATATGATAAAGAACTTATGTTACACACTTTCTGATATAAAAGACTGACCGATCTTGTACAGATTTTTTTATTGATTGTTGGAGTTTATGTTTCTTTAGTTTTGTGAGATTTGACTTAATTTATATAAATATTGGTGTGTGTTTATTTCATGTAAATGAGTGTCTAGGCAGGACCTGTGGCCATGTTCTTAGTTGCTGTGTGTCTGTGTGTAGGACTGTAGCATTGTAGAAAGAAGAACTGAACATTCCAGAATGTGTGATGAATTGAATAAAGCTAGAAGTGATCCTCAGCTGTTGCTGCATAATCTCTCCATTCCCGAGGAGCACACCCCCACGTCCCCACCTACCCCCATTCTTTAATTGTTTAGTTATACTGTGTGATTTTTCTATGAAGGATGGCACTTAAAACCAAAGCCTGACACAGTTAAGAAATGCTGGTTGTTCAGTGGATTGATTATGGTCTTGTACAGTCTTGTATTAAGTTGTTAATAAAACTCAATGATAAACTTACTTGGTGTTGTGCTATGTTGTCATTTCTGATGGCTGTCAGTAAGAAAATGTTTGGAAAACACATTTGTGGCTCAGCAGAGATCCTCCTGGGCTCACATACGTTCATATGCATGATGCATTTGGTGTTCAAGTCAACTTTAGATGTTCCTCGGAACCTGCCACACCTTGTTTTGTTTTTGTTGTTGTTTGGTTTTTGGGACAGGCTCTCTCACTGGCCTAGAACTGGGTAAGTAGATAAGTAGACTAGACTGGCTGGCCAGTAAGCCCCAAAGATCCAGTCATCTCCCCGCTCCTCAGAGCTGGGACCAAAACATGCACCATTGTGCCCAGTATCTTACTAGCATTGTAGGAATCAAGCTTGAGGTCTCATGCTTACACAGCAAGCACTTTACCAACGCAGCCATCTCCCCAGCCCATCTTAAGTGTTATATAATATTTTACTTTCTGCTTCTGTTATTACATAACACTTATAAAGGAGGGAACTAAGGCACAGAAAGCGTAAGTAACTTGATCTAAGGTGTGGGACAAGCCACAACCAATGTGTCAAAGTCTGTGTCAAGAAGCTGAAGCCTTACACTTTCAATTCATGGATGCTTAAGCATATTTGTGCAGTGCCCATTCCCATGAAGGATTGTCTTCAGAAAGATGTGTGTGCATAGAGCAGGAAGGGTACAGGATGCTGTTTGCATTTCACTGCAGCTTTCCATCTATCCTCTAAAGGGAGTCAGGCTAAGTGCTGTGTGTATCATCTAGTGTGAGTGGCATCCCTCCCTGTTTACAGAGGTGGGAGCCGAGGCACAGACACTTGGTATAACTTATTTTCAACGGACACAACCCAGAGTTGACACCATTTATACACCTTACCCAATGTTGTCCTGCAGAACACCTGGTCAGATGTCAACTGAGTTGTTGCCAAATACAAGGCCAAAAGTGAATGTTTTCTTCATAAAATTAGCCATAACCAAAATACCCTCCTTGAAGTATCTTCTATGCAAATCCCAGCACCTTTATTCTGACTCTGTTACCAACACCGAGCATCTCCTGAGGGGCTCAACTAAAGCAGCTAAAGATTAGTGCTGTTTTTTTTGTTTTTTGTTTTTTGTTTTTTTTAGGGTTTCAATAACTACTGAAGCAAGCTCTCCTCCATTGCCTGATTTTGCACAAGACTTTAGAGCCTTATGTAATAACCTAGAGCTATTTGCACTAACATTGTGCAAGCCCAAACTCTTGAGTAAATTGCAGGTCCGGTCTCCATTTAAAGATAACTTCTCATCTACCATGGCTGTGCCTCTCCCACTTTGGAACACAAATAGGATGCTGAAGGCACACTCCCAGATAGTAAGTGAGATATAATTAAGATAATATTTGGTCTCTTAGTAATTGTTTCTGGCACAGAAAATCTGTTTGGGAAGGAAAAATTGCAAAGCCTTATCTTTCTTAGGCAAATCACATTTGTTCAAGACAAATTATAAATCCTGTGAAGGGAAATAACTTAATTACTTAAAATAGAATCTAATTTAGCTGTATTTTTTTTTTTTTTTTTTGCAGCCTATGGATCCGGGGTAATTCATGCCGGTGTTCTTATTCCACTTGAAGACACAATTAGATTTTCAGTAGGAAATTATCTTGAGGTTTCTTGCCTTCCTCTGGGGAGTCTTAATTGGATCACGTTTAGACATAGTTTTAGATGTGCCGGCTGGAAGGTTTGGTCTTAAAGCTGTGACCGTTGTGGCGGGCTTCATTCGAATCTGCTCCATAAATATTTATTCACAGGGAGACAATAGGAGAAATCCTTGAGAGGAATTCTTTTTCTTTTTGCATCTTGGCTTGAAACTGCCCCAGTCCAGATTCCTCTCCTTTGCCTTGGAGCCTCAACAAAAGGAACTTAGTCGTGACCAAACTCCCAGCACCACCAGTCTTCATGGATATTTCATTCTCCCTGGGAACAAAGGCTGATAGCTCCTTCTCAAAAAAGAAAAGAAAGGGTTCAAAAAAAAAAAAAAAAAAGGCTTTATTTCCTCCCTCCTCCAAAAGGGTGCCCCACCCCCAGTCATTCTCTGTCCCAACTGTGTCATGATGAACTGCTCCAAAGTGGTCCCTGTGTCCTGGTTTGTCTGGCAATGTAAGGAAACCCAGTCTGCCGGCCAGCCCTCACATGAAGTAACTGATTGTTCCTTGGACTCCTCCCCCATGAATGGGGCTCTTGAAGGTCAGTAATGTAGCTGCAATTGTCTAATGGAAGCTAAAATATTTAAATTGTATGCATGGTGCCAATAATGGTATGAATATGACATCTGACTTATAAATGACACCAGGTCTCTAACTGGGCAGGAACCTGGATGGTTTTTATCTCAAAACCAATTTTTGTTTTCCTGAAATGCCACTATGTGATCTATCTTTGCAGTCTGTGGGCTTCCCGGCCCTCTTTCATGGTGATGTTTGTGTGAACAGAATCATTCCAGGGTGCTCTTTTGGGAGAAAACGGACTTTGTTTCTGTGGTTTTGTATCTGTGGTTTTTTTCTCCCATCTGATACTCAGACACCAGATAAAGGCCCGAAAACAATTGGGCATTGTTGTCCAGTGTAATGCTCATTTAGGAGAACCCAGGAGCCCTAGAGAAAAGAAATTCAAATCACCATAGAAAGCAGACCAGCATCCCTGAAGCACTTAGAAACGTGTTCTTACAGCCCAGCATCCTGAGGAGGCAACAACTCTCAGGAGCTCGTTTGCCAGTCAATGCTAAAGAAACCCCTCAGGAAGTCAGAACGACATTCCCATTACAACCTAAGCGGAACAGTGGTATTCTGGGACCAAAAGTAAGGGAAATTGATTCTTCAAAGGCAGTGGTCCTCAGCTGGCAGCCACATCTCCCTCCAGGTAACATCCTGGTAGGTCCTGGAAACATTTGATCCTATTGAAGGGAGCAGGAGATAAGCACTAGAGACCAGAGATGTTGCTTCAGATTCTGTAATACTCACAAAATCACCTGCCACAAAGAGCTAGCTGACCCCGAATACACAGTGGTATTCCAACTTTAGAAACCCCCCTTTTAAGGGGGTTAACTCTATCAGTAACATGCTTAAAAAGGAGGAGGTGGAGACAGGCAGGCCAATCCACTGGGCTTGATGGCCAGCCATTCTTCCCTACTTGGTGAGTTCAGTCCTACGAGAGACCCTGCCTCAAAATAAACAACAAAAAAATGTAGATGGCACCTGAAGAAAGACAGACTCTGTGTTCTGCGCGTGCACCCACACACACACCCCTGCACATTTACACACATACACACTGTGGCAGTTTAGATGAAAATAGCCCCATGGACTTCTAGCAACTGGCACTATTGGGAGGCGTGGTCTTGTATGTAGGTGTGTCACTGGGGGCAGGCTTTGAGGTGTCAGATGCTCAAGCCAGGCCCAGTGTGGCTCACTGTTCTCTTCCTGCTTTCTGCTGATCTGGATGTAGAACTCTGAGCAACTTCTCTAGCACCATGTCTGCCTGTGCTTCCCACCCTGATGATAATAGACCAAACCTCTGAAACTGTTAGCCAGCCCCAATTAGATGTGTCTCTTCACAGCAATAGAAAGAAACCTTAACTAAGACACACACATGCACACTCATGCACACACACATGGACATCTGCACAATCACACATGCACATACACATGGGTACCTATACAGTCAACATGAATACTCATCACACACACACACACACACTCATTCACACAAAGAATCCTATTTTAAGGTTACAATGCTTATGAAAATAAGGCTATAGACAACCAGTATTTCTTTTTATGTAAATTAATTATGTCTCTGTGTGTGTGTGTGTGTGTGTGTGTGTGTGTGTGTGTGTGTGTGTGTGTGTGTGCAAGCCTAAGCACATGTGTGGAAGTCAGAGGACAACTTAATGGAATTGGTTCTCTCCTGTCATCCTGTGGGTCCCTGAGATCAATCTCAGATTGTG
Organism: Cricetulus griseus; assembly: GCF_003668045.3. NCBI lineage: Eukaryota > Metazoa > Chordata > Mammalia > Rodentia > Cricetidae > Cricetulus > Cricetulus griseus. The sequence continues at coordinate 60,244,242 of NC_048598.1, forward strand.
AGTTTGGCTACAGGTGTCTTTCCCCACTCAGTCATCTTGCCTCCCTGAAACCAGAATAATTCTACGAAATAACACGAATCCACCAAGACCTTGGCAGCTGTATTTGAATGTTTTTCCCTACCAAAATTCATAAGTTGAAACCCATGAGAACAGCTCAAAGCAATCATTTATGAGTCACAAAGCAGGCCCTCACCAGACACTGAACCTGTGAGTGCCCTGATCTCCACTTTCCCAGCCTCCAGGGAAATATGTTTCTGTTGTTTCTAAGGAACCCAATTGAGGATATGTTCTTACAACAACTTGGCAGATGAAGAGTGTCTCTGGACAAGATTCCAGCATCTTCCTTCAGCCTTGCCTACTAGATTTCACTTCAGTGCACCGGGCTCCTTCCCACCTGCTCACCCCACACAGTCCTTTCCACTGTAGATGGAGGTTTCTGTCCTACCTGGTCCTGCAGCTGTTTAGCCCCCCCCCCCAAAAAAAACACACAAACACTTATATTAATTTATAATACTATTTGGCCGATGGCTAGGCTTCTTACTGGCTAGCTCTCTCTTAATTATTAACCCACTCTATTAATCTGTGTATTGCCACAAGGCTGTGGCTTACCTATAATCCTGCTTGTTACTCCTTTGGCCGCATGGCTTCTCTTCGAGGCCCTCTGCTTCCCTCTCTCCAGCCTTCTCCTGGTCTGGTAGCCCCACCTATCTTACTGCCTGGCTATTAGTCAATCAGTGTTATTCATCAACCAATAAGAGAAACATATATACAGAAGCACATTCCCCATCACTCCGCCCTTAGTCTCTCCACATGCAACTCTCTTCAGCCCGTTTTCTTCTCTCTTTAGACAATCTTCATATCCAGGGCAGGGGACTCTGTTGTTACTTCTCAGCTCCTGGTGGGTGAGCACAGTCTGTGAAAGGATGATATACGGAGGACAAGGCATGGTGAAAGGGAACCTGCAAGGATCCCTAACTCCTATCTAGTATTGGCTTCTCTATGCCAGCAATGCTTACTTCCTCACTCCTGACTCAGTTTATAACACTTCCTGTTTCCTCTTTTATTAAAACAAACAGGGAAATGATACGGAACCAGCCCATTCTTCCACTGACTGCCATTGATTCAGATTCATTTAAACCAGTCCTGTTAAGTCTGGCAGTTAAACCTTGTAATCCTCCTGGGGAAATAATAAAAAAAAAATAAAACAAAACAAAACATAACAAAAACCAATCGACCAACCAAAAGAAAAAAAACTTTTCAACTGAAAAGTTGCAGACCAAGTGGAGGAATCTGCTCTGTGAAGAAGCCACATAAGGGGAAAGAATTTTTCAAAACCAAACAAGCAAGGGTGTTCAAGCAAACTATGCCAGGTGCTCAGTGTTTATCTGACAAAGCCCGTGTATGATAAGCTGATTTACATACTGCAGTTCAACTAACCAGAACCCAACTCATCAACACTCTTCATTAAAGAAAATTACTTCCTCATATGGGACCTAGGCAGAAAGAAAGTCATAAAGACTGAGAGCCACTGAACCCCAAGTGCTCCCTTACCCAAGGTACAAGAGCCCCACCAGTCAGATGTCGCTATTGCCATTTTTAGGAGAAGACACTGCAAAAGAAGTTAAACTACAAACAAAACGTATCCTCTTTCTACTCTGTAAAGATGACATTGACACTGAATCTTTATGTTTGCATGTTCTCAAGTTCTCATAATATTCAGTATCTCTGTGTTTCTCTGTCTCTGTGTCTGTCTGACTCTCTCTGTTTCTGTGTCTGTCTGCTCTCTCTCTCTCTCTCTCTCTCTCTCTCTCTCTCTCTCACACACACACACACACACACACTTGTGTAGATAGTGTCTCATGTCTAGCCTCAAACCAATCAAGGCAGAGCTCTGCCTCCTAAGTTTGGGGATTATAGATTCAAACCACTATTCCCCATTTATGTGTGCTGGGACCCATACCCAGGGCTTTGTGAATACTAGGCGAGCACTCTCCTGACTGAACCACATCCTAGCCTTATTAGTCCAAGTTAATCTCCCCTTTCTATATCCCTCCAGTCCTAGATGCTAGCAATAACATTTACCACCACTTGCCAACAACACACACCAAGGGACTTGGATTATTTCATCCTTACAGAAGCTCTACACGTAGATACTATTACTGTTATATATACAGAGGAACAGAATCATAGAACCCTGTCTAAAGCTGGCCCAATGTCACAAATGAGGTGTTCAATATCAGACTGGGCTACATGAGATCCTATCTTAAAACAATAGAAAATGGCAGATCACTCATGTTCTTTGATACTCTTTAGGTTTAAACAGTAGACACTTTTAAAGTTTATTTTTATTTTATTTTATGTGGACTAGTGTTTAGCCTGCATGTGTATCTATGCACAACATGCCCTCAGAGGCCAGAATAGGGTTCCAGCTCTCCTGGGACTGGAGTTACATACAGTTGTGAGCCACCACATGGATGCTGAGAATTGAACCCAGGTCCTCTGGAAGATCAGCCACTACTCTTAACTGCTGAGCCATCCCTCCAGCAACAAAGCAAATGCTAACATTTTAGGAAGGTTTTTCACTACTGCTTCTTGTAATACAATGGGCTTCAAGTTAACCTGGCGCCCTGTGCCTGGCATACTACTGTAGGTGCTCAATAATGTATTAGCTGATTAGCAAATGAATGATCACAATATATTTCTGCTTATGAGAGCACAGCATTCTCCAACAGTGATTAATGCTTGCTTGTGTGATCTGATTTCTTTCCATCAGTCGTCTTTCCTAATCATTCATTTATTGAGCAGTCTACTGAACAACGCTTTCAATGAGACAAATGTGAAAGCTGGCCCCAGTGGAAAGGACACTCTTTAGCCACCTGCACATGCTAGGAAGTTCTCTAAAGGACTCTCAGACTGTCCTGCCTTCAACATTCAAAGAAATGAAGCTTCCACCCAGCTGTGATGGTTTATACTAATTGCCAACTTGACAAAACCTAAACTCACTAGGAGACAAACCTCTAGACTGGGTTAACTGAAGTAGGAAGATGGTTCCTAAATGAGGGCAGCACCATCCCACCGCCTTCATAAAAAGGAGAAAGTGAGTTGCACACCCGCATTCATCTCTCTGCTTCCTGACTGTAGATGCCATGAAGCCAAAAGTTTCAAGGTCCATGCCATCCTCACCATGACTGACTGCACCCTCAAACTGTGAGCCAAAATAATCCCTTCCTTCTTTCCTTCAGGGTTTTTGTCAGGTATTTTTTGTCGTATCACTGAAACAAGAAATGAATACACCAGCTTTCGGTTCTCCTACTGCAGTCCACCCTCTGTATCCTAGCCACTAGACCATGGGTATGAAATATTCTTCCATATCTATGAGGCCCATCTCCACAGACTCAAGCAACTGTGCATTTTAAATATTCAATCAGCCTAGTGACGTACTGCTGGATAAAGGTGATTACTGCCAAGCCCAATGACCTGGATTCAATCCCCAGAACCCACTTAATGGAAGGTGACTACTAACTCTTGCAAGTTGCCCTCTAGCCTCCACACATGTATCACAGTACACATACATATTTACATTCCAATTAATAAATAAATGTAAAAATAAATTAAGTATTCCCCCACATAATCCAGGATAACATTCATGTGCGTAGTATTTCTATTAAATGATAAGGAACCCCACAATGACATACAGTAGAAGGGAAGATGTGTATAGGCTAAAGGCAAGAACTACATCAATTTATATAAGAGACTTGAGAAGTCATGGAGTAGGTATCCATCCTGAAGCCAAACTCCTGTTGATACCCATGAATAGTAGGCTGAATACTTTCTCAGTCTTCTGTTCATCCTTTGGAAGGGGCGTGGACCCAGGCTGCCTCACAAGGTAGGATGAGACTATCTGATTCCAATCTTGCTTCCTTCCTATTTGGTCAGCCCTGGGGAAGCTAGTCATGCCTTGAAGATAAGAGCAGGAGTTGGGCCAGATCCTGGGATAAGGGGGCATGCCCCTAAAGCCGTTTTTCAGCCTTCTGTCCACAGCAAGCAACCTCTGAGGCCCCTGGGACTAAAGAAGGAAATGGAGACCATCACTTTAGGCCACAGCCTACTTCCTTAGGGCTCTATCAGTCTGAGTAAGCTTTTCTATCTGAAATTCTTAACATATGAAGTCTGTGAGCAGAAGGCTTTGGGAAAGTGAAAAGCAGCCATTGCACAGCATGTTATGATTCTTATAAAATGAATTTTCCTTCAACTAATTTTGTGTCCTAAGTGCTAAAACCTTTACAGGCTGACATCGTTAGTTAATACAATCAGCTTTCGTAATGCTGTGCCAGTGTTGGCTAACCCTGCTGTTATGACAAGCAAACACCTGATGACATAAGCAATGGACTGTGGTCTTATTTCTATAAAATCTTGTTCATGGGAGCTGAAACTTGAGTTTCATAGAATTTTCTTGTCATAAAACATGTTTTTCCTTTTAGTTTTTTTTTTTTTTTTGCCTTTAAAAACTTAAAAATATAAAAACTGGGGCTGGGGAGGCACCTTAGTTAGTAAAGTGCTCGCTACACAAACATGAAGGGGCTGAATTTGGATCTCCAGCGGCCACATTAAAAGCCAGTTACAATGACATGTGCCTATAATTCCAGCACTAAGAAGCAGACACAGGAGGGTTCCTTGGACTTGCTGGCCATCCAGTCTAGCCAATTGGTGAGCACCAGGCTCACAGGGAGACCCTAGAGAGTTGAAAAACAGTACAGGAAGACACTCAGTGTCAAGCTCTGACCTCCGAATGCACAGGCATAGCCCGTGTACCCACAGACGTGTGTGCATACACATATGTTCATTGGTTGATTGATTTTTTTTTAAATGTAAAAGCCATTCCTTGGTCTCAGGTTATAAGAAGTAGGTTCCAGGTCAGAGTTGGTCTGAACACTATCATCTATTGATTACTGGTTTAGATCATACTTTAAAAGGCAATAGAATTCAATATATTTAGACAAAGAAGTATAACTGTAGATGTAGGTAAGTTCATTCTTTAAGCTTCAAGCACTCAAGACCCCATAAAAATAACGACTTTCCATTTATAAAGCACCTCAGTACAGTTGGTAAACTTCCCCCGAACCCACATTAAAACAAAACAAAACAAAACAAAAAATCCATGCCTGTTAGCCTGTACTTATAATCCCTATGCTGGGGAGGAAGGGTAGGCCAGTCTCACCTACTTGATGAGTTCTTGGCCAGTGACAGACTCTGTAAGCTCTGGAAGAATGACACAGAGGTTGACTTCTGGCCTCCACACATACATGCACGTACATACACAGGCGCGCACACGCACACATCCCCCCACTTTCACACATGGACACCTGTACACTGGAACACATTCTTTAAGTATACTGTACTATACATACATACACACACACACACACACACACACACACACACACACACACACTTTACCATTCCAGAATGTTTCCACAGAGAGACCCTCAAGGTGAGTCTGTGAACCAGTTTGCCAAAGGTGATCTACATTAAGATAGTTGGCTTTTTCTCCACCTCTCTGCAGCTGCATTTCTCAAACTGCTGGTGAAAGTATCCTGCCACCCCTAATAAAAAGTCATCAAGGCACACTGCCTAACCATTCCCAGGTTAATCCACAAGCTCAGCTCCTCCATGGTGATAATCACCACTCACAATTTTTGGCAGGGACTACCCAAAAGGAAGACAAAAGGAAAAGCTGTAATCCCTGATGATGAATAGTGTTTCCCAGCCACAAGCTGAGCCGCAAAAGCCCAGGCAAAAGCAAAGGTGGAAACAGAACTTTTGGATCTGACTTCAGTTTTTTGTGAGATGGGGGGAGAATGATTCTATTCCCTTTTAGGTTTCAGTGCCTCATGGAAATGTCAAAATTAATCTCCAAAGGACTGCCATAATGGTGTCTCTTGCTAAAAATGTCTCCAGGAAAACTTTATCACCTCTACAGACATTCTCCCCAAGGTGAGAGAGAGAGGCCAATGTTTATCTCAGAAGAAAAGGCTGGAGAAAAGGCTGACGAAATGATAAAGTGTAGGCTGCATCCCTGGATCTCCTGTTGTATCTCTCTGACAAAGGAGAAAAAAATGTAAGTTCAGTGACCACAGCCCAAAGCAGAGGAAGGCTAGCCACCACCACCTGGACTAATAGACTGAGTCACTTTGTCACTAGGAAGGAGTGAAAAAAAAAAAGAGGCAGAGGTAGAGAACATGAAACAGGAGAGGGGCTGGGGAGAGGGTCGGTTGGTAAAGTATGTGCAAGCATGAGGACCTGAATTTTGATTCCCAGCACCCATGTAATGGCCAGATGTGACTCACATGTCTCTAAGCCCAGTACAGAGAAGGCAAAGATGGAAGGGTCCCTGGAGCTCATTGGCCAGCTAGCCTGGTCAAACCAGCAAGCTGCAGGTTCAGTGAGAGAGCCTGGCTCAAAAAATAAGGCAAAGAGCAATGAGGAGGACATTTGACACCGACCACTGGCCTTCACACAAGCCTATGTATACACACACACACACACACTCACACCATAGAAAAGATACAGAGAGAAGATTCACAAAAGAGGAAATAAATCGATAAAAAAAAAAAACCAGGAAGCAATGTCTGACCTCACGTGCAAGCAAATTAATAAAATTCAAAACCATAACCTGCTGCTTCTCGTGTGTCAAGTTTGCAAACATTTTCAAAGAAGCAATGGCCATAATGCCAGGGTAGAGTGTCTCACACCCCAGTGAGTACAACTGGGCAGTGAAGCTGGTCAGTCACCGACAAAGCCACAGGCAACTTTGCCTTTGTGTCTGTCCCTCTGACCCCGAGAAGCCATGGCTGGACGTCCGGAAAGAAATTTTAAAAATATAGTGGCACAATCAGAATTAAGAGGGGATGGAGAAATGGCTCGGTAGTTAAGAGCCTCTGATACTGTTTCAGAGACCCAAGTTCAGTTCCCAGCACCCATGTTGGGCCACTCACAGGTGTCTGTAAGTCTGGTGTCTTCTTCTGGCCTTCACAGGAAACTGTAGTCAGGAGCACATATGCATTAAACAGACACAGACAAACACATACCTCTAAATTTTTTTTAAAAAATGAATAAAATTAGGATTAAGGAAACCATGGTGAATGTACACAATGGAATATTAACTAGTTTTTTTATTTTCTTTGTTACATTTATTTAGTGTGTGTGTGCATGCATGGATATGTGGGGGGTGTGCATGCATGTGGGGGTATGTGTGCATGCATGCATATGTGGGGGGTGTGCATGCATGTGGGGGGGTGTTGTGTGAGTGTGGAGGTCAGAGGATCACTTGCAGGAGTCAGTTCTCTCTTTCCATCATGTAGCCAACTTCTTAAGTAGTGTTTATAAAGGCTACTAGAAAATATTTGGGGTGTATGAAATGAAAGAAGTAGGCTACAAGATAGTACATGATAGCTAATTACAATTTTTTAAAGTCATAACCTTTTATTTCTTTTGGAGACAGGGTCTCATGTAGCCCAGACCAACCTTGAACTGCTAGCTAGCTAGCTGAGTGTGCTGGATATTTTTATGTCAACTTGACACAAGCTAGAGTCATCCAAGAGAAGGAGGGATCCTCAAAAACAAACAAAAACAAACAAACAAACAAACAAACAAACAAAACCTGCTTCCTTAAGATTGGGTTGCAGTCAAACCTGAAAGTCATTTTTTTTTAAATAAGTGATTGATGATAGAGGGCCCAGCCTATTGTGGGTGGTGCCACCCCTGAGTTGGCTGTTTTGAGGTCTGTAAGAAAGCAGGCTGAGCAAGCCATGAGGAGCAAGCCAGTAAGCAGCAGCCCTCCAAGACCTCTGCATCGGCTCCTGTTTCCACTTCCTGCCATCTTTGAGTTCCTGTACACTTTGACTGCCTTCTGGTGATGAACTGTGATACGGAAATATAAACAAAATTGATCCTTTCCTCTCCAACCAAGTTGCTTTTGGTCGTGGTGTTTTGTCACAGCAATGGACACAGCAACTAAGACACTGAGGATGACCTTGAACTTCTAATCTTCCTGCTTCTGTGTACCAAGTATTGGGATTACAGGTATGCACCACCACACCTGGTTTATGAGTTTCTGGGGATGGAAGCCAGGGCTTCATGCACACGAGGCAAACAAGATAAAATGTGACCCTGGTGGTTGTTTGAGTTACAGATCTAGGGTTATTAAATTTTTAAAATTTTGGTGGCACACGCCTTTAATCCCAGCACTCGGGAGACAGAAGCAGGTGAATCTCTGTGAATTCGAGGCCAGTGTGGTCTCCAGAGCGAGTGCCAGGATAGGCTCCAAAGCTACACAGAGAAATTTTATCTACATTTCCAGACTTACTAAAATAAAACATGAAAAGATAATCAGCTTATTTTAACAGGTTTGGGGTGGGAAGGAAAATGTTTAAATACCCTTAAACTGCTTTCTATCCTACAGGTTCTCCAAAATGAAATTTCTCTTTATTTCCTTTGGTTTTGGTGTTTTATTTCATTGATTTTGTGTATGTGCATAGGCGTGCACTTGTGCGTGTGCGTGTGTGCGTGCGCGCATGTGTGTCTGTCTGTCTGTCTGTGAGGTCTTCTGTGAATACATGTGATGGATGTACATACATATATGTGTGTGCGCATGTATGAAGGTCAGAGGTCAATGTTGAATGCCTTCCTCTATCACTTTCCACTTTATCTTTTGAGACAGTCTCTCCCTGAATTCAGAGCTCATTTTTTAAGTAATGTGAGAGCCAAAGAAGACTCTAGCTAAATGATTGTCAAGTAGAAATAGATATTTGTAGGATATTTAAGGAAAAACCTATCAGACATACAGAGGATCCTCAGGGTATTCAGAATCTAGTGACAACATCAACCACTTTCAGACACAACACGATTACAGCCCTAGATCTTCTGGGGTCTAGAATCCCCAAAGTACAAGAGAAGAAACTCGGGGCTACATGACAGTAGCTACAGTCTGGTCTGGGCTCATGACAGAGTAGCCTGTTCTGAACTAATGCTCATCATAGCACCAAGTTTGTAAGACCAGCCCAAAGAAGCTCACTCAGAAGCCTTCTACATAAAAGTCTGGACTTCCTAAATGCATCGGGAAGTAAACATACTATAGAAACCATAAAGGAACTCTCTAAAAGGGTTAGGCAACAGCAATTGTCCAGGGCCTGAATCTGGGACAGTGTGTGAGTGGCCAACTCTAAATATTCCACATTAGTATTGTATTAGAAAGGAAATGTCATGTTGGGGAAGAACTTCCTTCATTCGAATAAGTCCCCCAACTACAGCAGCATGCAACAATGGTAGTTTGGAGAGTCACACAATACAGGCTCTGGGGTGGGAAACACTAGCCAAGAAGACCAATGTTCACCCTTATAGAGGAGATATTGCAACCTTGGGCATCACAGAGAGAACAAAGATGAGAGGGGGAAAAATAGAATTTTCCTTCTAATGTCAAAACTAAGTGAATATATTGACAAATTATTTATTAATTTTAATTATCATTCTAAGTAGCAAGTGATCTGACTGTCAATATGAAGTCCTCTCAAAAAAAAAAAAAAGTGTATGGGCTGGAGACATGCCTCACACAGAAAAGTGTTTGCAAGTGCAAGTATGATGACCAGCGTTTGGTCCTCAGAACCTGCATTAAAAAAGCTGGGAGAACTGGAGCACATTTGTAACCCCAGCACTTGGGAGGTGGAGGCAGGAGGGTACCTGGACTTGATGGTTAGTTTTGGATCAGCAAGAGATGTGGTCTGAAAATTCAAGGTGGATAGCACCCAAGGAATGATACTAAGGTTATCCCGTGGCTTCACAGGCACAAGCATCCACATGCACACAAACACACACATTTTAACAGTGTGAATATTGTGTAGTCTGCTTTAGATATGAAAGCCATGGGACACTGAATCTACACTGCTGTTTTAGATATACAGTCTTTTCGATCTTGGAACTCTGTTTCCTTGCTGTGATGACTGATGTTATCAGATTAGCACTGCCAAGTCCAGGATTACTAAGAACTTTTGGGTTAATCCTTCTTATCAGTATTTTAGGCACAGTCACTGAATATTTTGGCTATAAACTAGAGAGTTGCAGAAGGATATTCATTCTTTTTCCTATTTAGTACAGTTTTATTTTTCATATTGTGTTTTAGTTCTATTTCCATTAGTATCTAACAGCATAAAACACACCAAAGAGTTCTTATTTGAGCTTTTACTTTATTTTTTTTTTCTTTCCAATGTGTGTGTGTGTGTGTGTGTGTGTGTTGGGGTGGCTATGCATATAAACCTGTATGCATGTTCCTGTGTGTGAACACATGTTGAGGGTTGTGTGTGCCAATGTACATGTAGAGACATAAACTTGATATCAGGGATCATCCTCCATGGCCCTTCCACCTTATTTTTCAAGACAGTGTCTTCTAATCAAACTCAGAGCTTGCCAGTATAATGAGTCCTACTGTCTTGAGGTCTTGTGGGAGTTCTTTCTTAACAGGATACTGAAAGGAACCCAGGAGATGCACTAAGGATCACCCTGGACTCTCTGATCTTTATTTTAAGGATGGGGCTGGAGAGTTAAGTTGGTAAGAGCACTGGTTGCTTTCCCAGAGGACTCAGGTTTGAATCCCAGCACCCACTCAGTAGCTCATAGCTGCCTGTAACTCCAGTTCCAGGTAATCAGGTACATATGTGGTACATAGGCATACACGCAACTAAAACATCCATATACCAAAATTTCAAAAGAATACAGAATAACATCAAGTGTTTAAGCAGGATGACAACACAATGGGTTGTGTTTTAACATAACAACTCTGGCTGCAATGCGAAGAAAAAAGTTAGGAACCTAGGTACACATGGAAAGATTTATAAACAAGGGAGTGTGGAGCCTATAAAAGATGAGGGTCCCCACAAGTCAACATTTCTGTTTATTTGTCCATTCATTTGTTTTTTTGAGACAAACTCTCACATGGCCACAGCTGGCCTGCAACTCTATATGTAGCCAAGGATGACTTCAAGCTTCTGATCCTCTAGCCTCTAGCTCCCAAGTGTTGGGGAGATGGCTTATTTAGTACTGGGGGTGGAGCCCAGGCCTTACTGCATGCCAGGCAAGGACTCTATCAAATTGAGCCACATCTCAACCCCTCAACATTTCTCCCACAATGCCTGTTTCAAAATAGGCACTCTGAGGAAGATACTCAAACGTAAGAGACACTTCCTTTTTTATTGAAATGAAAAGGTTAAAAACTAATGTCAGTGTGGTGGTCCATGCTGGTTGGTAATCCCAACACTCAGTAGCTACGGTTATCTCCAGCTACATGGTGAGGTCAAAGTCAGATTGAATACAAGGCCCTGCTCAAAAATTAAAAAAGAAGAAGATTTTAAAAATTCAAATGTCAGCCAGGCGGTGGTGGCGCATGTGTCTAATTCCAGCACTTGGGAGGCAGAGACCAGCCTGGTCTACAAGAGCTAGTTCCAGGACAGCCTCCAAAGCTACGCAGAGAAACCCTGTCTCAAAAAAAAAAAAATTCAAATATCAAATGGACTATAAAATAGATACTTAAAAGAACTTAATTTCTCCAGATTTACTTGCTAAAGTTTTCTTCCCACCTGTCACTTAGACCCAGTATATCAAAACAGATCCAAACACCTTCTCCTGTTCACCACACCTTCTTAAACTCTTTGTGTGAAACCTGGAAGGCCCTTGTGGCAATTTTCTGTCCTTCTTCCATGGTCCACCCCAGCTGCACGAGCCAGGCAGAAAGACTCTACATGCAGATTACTTAGCTCCTTTGACCTCATCCCATGCCCCTGCCACAGGGACTAGGCCACACACAGGACTCTGTCCACTTGAACTGTAGTTGGAATAGATAGATGTTAAGTGCATTTCCTCACTGAATTTCATAAGGTATCAACTTCTTTGTGACAGTTTCCTGTGCTGCTCGGGTTCCTTGCCCCAGATTCTCAAATTGGTGTGTAAGTGTGCTTGTGCCCTGAATCAGTGTCCTGCATGTGTGTGTGTGTGTGTGTGTGTGTGTGTGTGTGTGTGTGTGTGTGTGTGAGAGAGAGAGAGAGAGAGAGAGAGAGAGAGAGAGAGAGAGAGAGAGAGAATCTGCAGGTGTGGCCTCAGCCCACCCATGTGTGTGCTTGTGGAGGCCAGAACAGGATAATATTGTTGTTCATCATTCTCCATTGCTCTTCACTCTTCACTCTGCTCAAGCTCTGGGGATCTGTTTGTCTCTACATATGATGTTTGGATTACAAAGCATGGACACCATGCCCAGCCTTTTATGTAAGTGCTAGAAATTTAAACTCCAATCTTCATGTTTGCAAAACAAGGGCTCTTTACCCACTGAACTAATGCCCCAGCCCCACTGTCTTGATCTTTAATTGGCTAATCAGAAAATGAGAGGCTTAAAAAAAAAAAAAACCAGTAGCAATGTCGATCTTCAAATAAAGTCTTATGTGGGACTAGGGGGGATGGGGAAGCAGTTCAGTCGGCAGAGTGCTTGTCTAGCATGCACAAAGCCCTGAGTTCAGTCCCCCAGCATGGCCTATGTCAGGCATGGGGACTTACAGCTATAATCCAACATTGGAGAGGTGGAGACAGTAAGACATTCAAGGTCATCTCCAGCCTCAGCAAAATACAGGCCAGTCTGGGCTATAGGAGATCTGTGTTAAATAACACACACCAACACACACACACACACACATACACACACACACACACACACACACACACACACATCTTCTGGACACGACAGGACCATTGCATTCAGGAACTCACAGCAGCTGCTCAAGAGTGTTTGCACAAGACCTGTACAAGAGCAAGTCAGTTAACAATCCAGCATGAAATAGGAGGGGACTCATAGCTGAGGAACTATTGACAATTGATGATTTCTTGTGGAGTGGTAGTTTGCTTTAATGACACCCCATGCTCCAGTAGAAAGCCCTGCACCCATGTGGATAAAGGCAGAACAAATTGAACTTAGTGAGTTATCAAAAAAACAACAAGAACATGAAGTTTGGAGGGGGATGTGAGAAACATCCAGGGCGAGTTAGAAAGTAAACATGCTTGAAAGACATGTTTATGGTATGAATTCCCCAAAGAATAAAAATTTTAATTCTTACATTTAAAAATAAAAGAATGGGTTGCTGTGAAATAAAATCAGAAGAGGAGAATAAGCTGATGGCAGAGGAACAAATGGGAACCAACATGATAATGTGGGAAGGAACAAATGAGGAGGCATTCAAACAGCAGCATAGGAGGCAATGGGCTCAGAGGGTCCGGAGGAGGTGAACCAGAAAGGAATTCACCGTTGTGTCTGAAGACTGGTACCCTAGGGGAGAGTGGTATGAGATGAGGTTGAGGGGAAGAGAGCAGGGCTGGGTCCTGGAGGACCTAGTTTAGGATGCTGGGGACACTCCTGAAAAGGCATGTTGGTGTGATGCATTAAAGTTTCTGTCTGTGGTCAGGACAAGACTGGGTGGGGTCAAAACCAGACTAAAGATGGCCATCAGAGATACCCCACGAGCTCTATCTGAGTTTGGCTTGTGGGTGTTCGTGAGGTAGACCTTTTAGGTACAACTGACAGGATGTAGAGATAAACAGGTTTCTGACTTAAGAAATTAGGTGGCAGTCTGGGGCGATGGCTCAGAGGTTAAGAGTGCTTGCTGCTCTTCTAGAGAGCAAGAGTTCAGTAGCCAACACCCATGTTGGCTAGCTCATAATCACCTGTAATTCTAGCTCAGAAGGATTTGGCACCCACTTCCAGCCTCCTCAGGCATGGCACTCATGTGTACAAACTCACGCAGAGATACATATATACACATAAATAAAAACAAAATAGATATTAAACATTAGGTAGATGAATATGACTTTTACTGAGATGGCAAAGACAGAGTGTATTAAGAGATAGAGGTAGATAATGGAAAGGTAGATAGATTAGATAGATAGATAGATAGATAGATAGATAGATAGATAGATAGATAGATGATAAATAAACTCCAATTTGCTATGTAATAAAAGATGACCTTGAAATTCCTCTCTCCTCCTATCTACTTCTCAATGCTCAGGTTGCAAATGTGTGTCCTCAGTTTTATGAAGTGCTGGGGATCAAAGCCAAGGCCTTTTCCATTCCAAGGAAATTCTGCCAAGTACTCTACTAAATGGTCCCATAGAATTGAACCCAAAGAAGGAAGAGACATTCTTTTTTCACACAATAAGCCATAGATAGAAAGCCCAGGACTGGTAAGATAGTTTTGCCATCAGAGTACAAAGTTCCAAGGACTGGGAGCATAGCTCATTGCTGATCTAGTCTTGGGTTTCACCCTCAGTAACACACACACACACACACACACACACACACACACACACACACACACACACACACACGGAGAGAAGGGGGCAGAATTTCCAAACACATGATTCCTATATTTGTATCTAAGTGAGCTGTTAGTTTTCAACACCCTAGACAGCAAGTAGAACAAAATTAGGAACAACACCTCAAACTTGTCTAAGAGGCATTAACACATGATATGTAGACAAGTTTGACTCAACCTAAATGAAGCAGAGAACTGAAATGAAGACTTTGAGGAGCAGCCAAATGCCAGGTTAAATTTTACTAATGGGATACCAGAAAGTGCGTGGTCAAATATCACAGGGGGGTGCTTGGTACAAAAGAAGAGATGAGTGGAAGGAAAAGGCCCCTCTAGAATGTCCAAGTGGAGATGAACAGGGAATAGATAGGAAGAGGTCTGTGGGAAGCTCAGAGGGTCAAATGAAGCAAGAGGTATTTATCTCCATGCAGTAGTGGGTTGAGATTAAATTGGGCCAAGGGTTGAACCTGAAGACCTCCAAAGAAAGATAAGCTTACATAGACTATGAAGAAAACCAGAGACGTAGGAAGAAAGCCAAGAAATGTGTGGTCTTATGTAAGCCAAGAGTTGACAGGAAGGATGGTACATTGTGTAACACACTAATGAAGACCAGGAGGCAGACACTGAAAGCAGTGCTCTCCTGCCCACCAAACCTGTCTGGTTTCCAGGAAAGTCTTTTGTCTTGTTCTTTTTTTCCAAATAGAGTTTCATGTACATGAAGCTGGCCTCAAACTCTCTCTTCTTTCTATTTGTTTGTTTGTTTATTTTTTTAAAAAACAGAATCTCACTATGTAGCCCTGGCTAGCATGGAACTTGATAGGTAGATCAGGCTAGCCTCAAAATCACAGAGATCCATCTGCCTCTGCCTCCTGAATACTGGGATTAAAAGCATGTGCCACCATGCCTGTCTTCTCTTTTCTTCCTAGTTGTGTGTGTTTGTGTTTATTTGTGTAATGTATGTATATATAAAGTGTGGGAGGGCATGCACGTGCCACAGGGTATGTGACAACTTTGTGAAGTTCTTTCCTTTTATCTTTATGTGGGTTCCAGGGATTGAATTCAGTCTGACAGTCTTATGCAGCAGGTACTTCACACACTGAGCTATCTCTAGGGCTCTTCTATTTATTTTTATTCATTCATTGTTTATTATGTTCCTAGCATACAAAAATCCCTGCATCCCTGGCCCAGAGAACTTGGTGTGGTGATGAATGCCTATAATTCCAGCACCTGGCAGGTGCGAGCAGGAGGATTAGCCGTTCAAAGCCATCCTCAACTATGTAGTTGGATGGATTGGTGGATGGATCGATCGATGGGTGGATGGATAGATAGAAAATAAAAATACAAGATTTAGAATTTAAATTTGGTGTCCAAATCCCCACTTTCAAGATGAATTTAAATTTTGGGCAAGATTCTTATCCTTCTATTCTTGAAGTAGCATGTAATCCTTGATCCTTAAAGAAAACCTTTCACACACCAGTGAAGTGCTATCAATTCAATGCTAATAATAACCATTGGAATCTGGGCTGTAGTTCAGTGGTGGAATGCTTCCTTGCAAGTGTGAGGCCTTAAGTTCAACCCCCAGTACTGAAATACTGCCACTACTACTAATAATAATAACAATGACTACAACAACCACTATTATTGTTCTAGCTTCAGCACCATTGCTATAATAAAATTTCCTGACAAACAGCAATGTGGGGAAAGAAAGGGTTAATTTGGCTTACAATTCCAAGTTACAGTGCATCATTTGGGGAAGCCAAGGCAGTCACATCACACACAAACAATCAAGAGCAAAGAGAGGATAAACAAACCCTTGCTTGTTGCTGATTGCTTGCTTATGCTCAGTCAGCTTTCTCCACTCTCAACAGTCCATGGCCCTGTCTGTGAGATAATGGCACACACCCAGAGGCCAAGCTGATCTAGTTAATTCCTCCACTATGATTCCCTTAACAGGTGTCTTAGCTAGAGTTTCTATTGCTGTGAAGAGACACCATGCCCACGACAGCTCTTAGAAAAGAAAACATTTAATTAGATCTGGCTTACAGTTTAGTTCGTTATCATCATGGTGGGAAGCACCGTGGTAGGCCAGCAGACATGGTACTGGAGAAATAGCCAAGAGTTCTACGTCTGGATCAGCAGGCAGCAGGAAGAGAAAGAGACTGGGCCTGGCTTGAGCATCTGAAACCTCAAAGCCCGCCAGTGACACACTTCCTCCAACAAAGCCACACCTACTCCAACGAGGCCATGCCTCCTAATAGTACTATTCCCTATGAGCTTTTAGGGGGCCATTTTCATTCATAACAAGTGATTCTATGTTGTGGCAAGTTAGCAATTAAAATTAATCATTAGGAGCTGGAGAAATGGCTCAGTGGTTAAGTGAACTTGCTAGTCTTGCAAAAAACCCAGGTACAGTTTCTAGCACCAACATGATGGCTCACAACTATGGAGGAATACAAATGGAATCAGAGATAGGTTATTAACTGGTAATTTATTAGGGAATATATTCACACAAGGGAACTAGTGACCAGGTTGGCGCTCCGTGCCCAGAATGCTTCCCAGTGCTGGCTCAACCGAGAGAGAGGGAGAGGGAGAGAGAGAGAGAGAGAGAGAGAGAGAGAGAGAGAGAGAGAGAGAGAGAGAGAGAGAGACTGAGAGAGATTGCCAGCTACCCTCGCTCTTATCTACACCCTGCTACATACCTGTGACCACGCCCAAATGGGTTTCTCCCTACATACAACTATTCAATAACTTCAGTTCTAAAGGATCTGGTGTTCTCTTCTTTAAAAAAAAAAAGGGGGGGGTTAGCCAGGAAGTGGTGGCTCTTGCCTTTAATTCCAGCACTAGGGAAGCAGAGGCAGGCAGATCTCTGAGTTCAAGGCCAGCATGGTTTACAGAGTGAGTTCCAGGACAGCCAGAGTTTTTTGTTTTTTGTTTTTTTTCTTCGAGACAGGGTTTCTCTGTGTAGCTTTGGAGTCTATCCTGGCACTCGCTCTGGAGACCAGGCTGGTCTCGAACTCACAGAGATCCGCCTGCCTCTGCCTCCCGAGTGCTGGGATTAAAGGCGTGCGCCACCAACTCCCTGCTGGGACAACCAGAGTTACACAGAGAAACCCTGTCTTAAAAAACCAATGGAAAAAAAATTTGCAGTTTTACTTATTTGTATACATGAGTGCATGTGTGTTTTGTGCACCGTGTGTGTACAGTGCCCACGGAAGCCAGAAGAAGAAGTCGGGTCCTCGGGAACCGGAGTAGCAGACAGTTGTGAGCTGCCATGTGGGTGCTGGTTATCGAACCAGGATCCTCTGAAGGAGTAGTCAGTGCTCTTCGCCACTGAACCATCATCTCTCCAGTCCCTGATGTCTTCTTCTGACCTTCACCGGTACCAAGCATGCAAGTGATACACATGCACACGTGTGACAACAACAAAAAATACCCCACATATAAAAGAAAATGTCTAAAAATAAAAACTAACTGCCTGGACAATTATTATTGTCCTGTTATTATTATGCTTGTTCCACCCTCTCCACACCCCATCTCATCTTTCCCCCTGATTTCTCCTCATCCCCTGACTACCCACAAGTGGCTAGTGTGCATACACTAATGAGGTACTTGGGCACTGGAGGATCATAATCCCAAGTCACAAAGGCCCTGCATAGGACCTCAGCTGCCATCCATAAATTTTTATTTAAAGCAAGATAAAGGTGGAATTAGGCCAGCACATAACCAATGTGGGGAGTGGGGGGAAATGTGAAGTGTCAATTTAAAAACCTTGTGTGTGTCCCTGCCCTTCCCAAACTCATAACTTCAGCTTAATAGGTTGTGTCACGGTTAATGCTGCTTCCTTCCCTGAACAGCTTCATGCATACCCTCAAAAGCAGTTATCACAGGCGATGGAGGAATAGAGACACTCATTCAGCAGTCCCCTCCATAATTGAAATGGTTAATTCAGCCGTCGCAGCAGTTTCTACACAGATGCTCAGATTTGGTCCTGAGTCTGGAAATCTGCAGTGAATGGATTGACTGCGGATGCTGAACAAAGGAAAGCATCATTATCTATGATCAGGAAACAGTATCCTAATGAGTGTTAATATCCTCCCGCTGAGCCTCCTGTCATTCGCCACATGATGCTTTATCCTCAGGTTTTAGAGGGTGCGATCGTCCAGCTCCAAGAGAGTGAGACTTGGAGCACAGACAGGAGCAGGTGTGGAGCTGAGGCTGGTGTACTGCCCAGAGGGGAAGAATTAGCTTCAAGATGCCACCCACACCTACAAGGATTTTCTAGACTGAGACCTTTATGAAAATGGGCTCCCGGAGGCTAGGGAGACAGCCCAGTCAGTAAAGCGATCACTGTGCAAGCATGAGCTCTTGAGTGATAGCCCATGTTAAAAAGTCAGGTGTGGGGGCTGGAGAGGCAGCTCAGTGGTTAAGAGCATATACCGCTCTAACAGAAGCCTGGAGTTCAGTTCCCAGCACCCTGATTAGGCAGCTCACAACCACCTGTTACCCAGCTATAGGAGATCCAATGCTGTCTTCTAGCCTCTGAGGGCACCTGTACTCAGGTGCATAAACACACACACACACACACACACACACACACACACACACACACACACATAAATATTTAAAAACACATAAAACAAGAGTGTTGGCACACATTTATGTCAATGCTGGCAAGTTAGAGACAGGTGGATCCTGGGGCTGACTGGCCAGTAAGCCTCACTGAGTTGGTGAGCTCTAGGCTAGTGAGAGAGACTGTCTCAAAAATTAAGGTGGATGGTGCCTGAAGAAACAGCCTCTAGATTGTCCTCTGGCTCACATGTACACATGAGTGTCCATTAGCAGGCACACACTAGTACCACAGCACTCGGTTTACAAGGCCACTAAAAACAAATAGCAATTGACTGAACACATGGGAAGGATGTGGGAAATGACTTGGGTGTGTGTGACCTGCTCAATCTGGCTCTCCTGCAGGAGAATCTGAGTCTGGTGGAAACACATGAAGACATGATTTTCCTCAATGATACATTTGCAGTCCAGAGTACATCTCGCAGAAGTCAGCTTAATAAGTCTGCTTCAGGGAACACCCTGACAGGAAGAGGTGCGTGCAGATCCTCCCCTGGATTGCTTTCATTTACCTCCCCCTCCCCCACCTTGAAGTCAGCACCCTGATGATGGACTGATTTGAAAGGCAGAGAAATAGCCTTAGGGACAGTAAAGAAAGGAACCTGTGTGCAAACCGTACATGGGAAGGTGGAGGGGAAAGAGAAATGATGGTATTACACATTTCTCATAGAACTGATGCATATTATCTTAAAGGGGGAAATCCTCCACATGAGGGTTTTCTAGATGCTGGGCACCTAGCCAGTCATATTTGGCAGTGGTCAGAGCCAGCCCCCCCCCACATCCTCCTACCTGTACCCCCCAAGTGCTAGGACTGTAAGTATACACCACCATGCCTGCTTTACACCATGCTGGGATAGAATCCAGGGATTCGTGCATGCTAAGCAAGCACTCTACCAATTAGGCCATGTCCCCAGTCCCTGGGAGGGGTGGTCTGAGGAGCAAAAAGGACGGTTCCTTCCACTCCCTCACTTCCTTCCTGAAATAAAAATGCCTATCCTAATCCGGGACAAAGTCAAAACTCTGAAATATCTACAGTAGAAAGCCACCCATCCCTTTAACCCCCATGTTTCTTCCAGCCTTTAAAGTAGAGAGTAATAGATACAAAGTGTACAAAACCTTTCTGGGAAAGTCAGGCCATCCTCTGCTTCCAACTGACCTTAGATAGTGGAGTTCCTGAGCAAAGGCAAAAGAAATGTATCATTTGATTGGCCATTTTCCAATAAGACTCCAATCTAAGCCCAAATATGAAAACATTGTGCAAAATGAAGCTGTGACAGAAACTGGGGAGAGGGTCGTGACCCTTGTTAGATGCTGGGCAGAGGGCTCAGACGGTAAAGTTCTTGCCTTGTTAACAATGAGGACCTGGGTTTTATTCTCACAACTCATGCAAAAAAGAAAGAGCTGGACATGGATGCAGAGGTGTACATACTTATAAACCCAGAAGGTCAATGGAGAGTTGCAAGATAAGAGACAGATGAATCCTCCAAAGTCCAGGGAGAATAACAAGAAAGAACCTGTCTCAAACAAGGTAAAAGAAAAAGGCCCACACCTGAGCTTATCCTCTGACCACAGCAGGCTTTGGCATGCATGCATCTATACCCATCACATGTACACACATGTGAACACATGCAAACACACAGATTTCAAATAGATAAATAAGTAAAAGATAAAACTAAGTCCATGGGTGTAGGGTCCGTACTTTCCAGATTTTTGTAAGTGCTTGTGCCTCAAGTACATCTATCTTGTGTTTTGAGAACTGGTCTCTCATTGGCCATTTTCTCTAAACTGACTGGTCAGTGAGCCCCAGGGATCTTCCTGGCTTTTCCTCCCCAGCATTGATATACTAGTATGTACCACCACTCTGCTTTCTCTTATTTGGGTTCTGGGACTAGAATCCTGGTCCTCTTATTTACACCAACAACTCTTCACCTACTGAGCCATCATCCCCACCAGCTGTAGGAATTTGAAAGTGAACGAGCAGCTAGGTCTTCCATCAACCTGTAGAGAAAGCTAAACAACAAACAGAAACTGACAATCAAACAAACAAGAACATTTCTTGAGAGTGACTGGCAAGCTGCTTACAATTGGGTGACATCTCATTGATCTAGTCTTCAGTAAATCTATAGTGGGTACTTAATCAGTGAACTTGTGTAGCAGTGAACTATCCCAAATTGAGTAACTTAAAACAGTCATAATCTCCTTCTCCTTTTCCTCCTTCCTCCTTCTCTGCCTCTTTTTCCTCCATCTTTGGAGATAGGGTCTCATATAGCCCAGGTTAGCCTCAAACTTGCTAGGTAGCCAGGATAACATGGAATTTCTGATCTTCCATCTCCACCTCCTACATTGATAGGATTATAGGCATTCACCATCAACTGAGCCTAGCCATGGAACTCCTTTAGTAGATCAAGCCAGAACTGAACTCACAGGGATCCATCTCCCTCCAAGTGCTGGGATTAAAGGTGTGCATCACCATATCCAGCTAGTTGGCAATTCTCTAGATAAGCTCTGAGGATGGACTCAGCTGGACAATTTCTCTGGTCTCACTCATGTACCTGTGGACTGCCACTGGTCAGGCAGGCAGAACAGTGAAGGTGAGCAGTCTCTCAGCATCTACATACTAGCATAACTTCATTCACATACAGTGTTGAAGAACAAAAGTCTAGGCTCGGAGCTGACATCACAAGCCTTCTGTGAATTTCTGTGGCCAAAACAAGTCCCAGGCCAGGAATTGCAGAGCTAAACAGCAAAGGCTGAGCACAGAAGGAAGAGAAGAATTACTAGGGCTTTTCCAACCCAGTACAGACATCCAGGGGAGAGTGGTGAGAGAGAGATACACAAAGCCCATCTTCCTGGAAGCTCCCATCTATTGTCTATGGTCAAGATCTACTGGCTAAGCCACAACTAACGGAAACACACCTGTCTATAACTCTAAGACAATGGGTGTAGAATGATTGTTTACCTGTGGGACACTAATGTTGACTCTATTAATTGGCACTTGGCACCTGAGACAGGGGAATCTTCGAGTCTTCGTGCTCAACCTGGTACCTATTAACACGCCTTATTGTGAATAGAACTAATTACTAAAATTGGATTGCAACCAAGCCACCCTCAGTCACTTCTCTCTACAATGCCAACACTATTGAGCAAAGAACGGTTGCAGTTCTGTTGAAATCCTATCTGAAGACAAAGTCATTTGTTCATTGCCTCAGATTCCCAGTTGCATCTGGTGCCCCTGGACCAGAATTATTAGTCCAGAAGGTGACCTTCACCATCATGGCTTTTGCTTGAAAATCAACCTCCAACAAACACGTGGCAAACTAGGAGCCAGGAGGCCTAGCCAAGGTCTGTTGGCCAACCACCTTCCAGATGTCAGAGCCCAGAGACAGAAGGTGATTGTCTCCAAACAGCCTCATCCTGTGGCTCAGCAGGGGAGCAGCCATGTGGCAGACATGATGGGACCTGCTTTGCCAAGTCAGAACTCACTGTGGGGCCAAAACTTGGAAGAGAAACTTGCCAGATTCTGGAGGAAAGACTGGGCCAAACTGTTTGTGGGCTTTGCCTCAATCTCCCTTCCTGGAGAATGGAACCATTACTGCTTTGTCCTCATACTCAGACATGCACAAGGGTACTTCTGTTTTTGTTCAATTGAATTTGTCAATCAATGAATTCTTATGATTTACCATAGGATGGCTCAGTCTGTAAAGTACTTGCTTTATAATCATGAGGACTTGAGGTTAGATCTATAGCACCTGCATGGAGGCTGGGAGTGGACTTGACTATCTATAACCCTGGCACTGGGAGTGCAGAGTCAGGCCAACCTGGCCTGTCAGTCTAGCCAAATCAATGAGTACTGGGTTCAATGAGACACCCTGTCTTAAAAGATAAGGTGGAAAGCCAGCAAAACGGTTCACTGGGTAGAGGCGCCAAGCCTGAAGACCTGAATTGGATCCCCAGGACCCATATGGTGCAAAGAGAGAAACAACTCTGACATCTCCATTCATTGTAGCACTCTGTGGCACTTACACAGAGAGAGGGGAGGGGAGGGGGGGAGAGGGAGAGAGGGAGAGAGGGGGAGAAAGACACACACACACATACACACACAGAGAGAGAGAGAGAGAGAGAGAGAGAGAGAGAGAGAGAGAGAGAGAGAGAGAGGAGGGGGGAGTGCTCAGGAAGAGGCACAAACCAAGCATCCATGCCAGCAGTCCCATAACACCCTACTTAACACCAGATGGTACCCAAACTTGCTTATTTCAAAGCAACAGGGATGTTTCCTCTGGGTGGTCAAACATGATGGTTCCAGAAAGTGGCCTCAGAGCTGCAGCAAAGGGAGCAAGCAAGAGGCCACACTAGGGTACTGACTCCCCGCAGGGCTCGATTTATCTCTGATCAGCTTTTTGTCTTCTTTTCAGCAAGAACACCTCACACATCACTGAAAGGAAGGGAAAGAGGGCGACCTCACCAAGACAGTAGCAGACTGTCCTCCAGCTGGCCCCAGGCCTCAGCACTGTTAATCATTAAACAAGCTTTCTCCACAGGCTTCTTCGTGCTCTCTGTAGGTTAGGCCCATATGTCCCTAATGGCATGTCTCAAGTGCACAAAGTTTCTTTCTGCTTTCTCAGCGCAACCTTCACAATTACCGCTTGGCTTAGCAGAGAGCCCGTGTTGTGTTTTTTTCCTTTACAGATGTGATGCCAAGATGAGAAATGAAATGAGTGGCCCAGGGTTACAGGCTAGTCAGTGTGACCCAGGTGTTCCTGGGGAAATTGGGGCTCCCTCTTTGGGATTCTCAGTCTCACTGATAATATAATTTTTAAAATGGACTCATGCTGGGCAGTGGTGGTGCACACCTTTAATCCCAGCATTTGGGAGGCAAAGGCACACAGATCTCTGAGTTTGAGGCCAGCCTGGTCTCCAGAGTGAGTTTCAGGACAACCAGCACTACATAGAGAAACCCTCTCTCAAAACAAACAAACAAATGGACTCAAATGATGCAAAGGGACAATTTAATTGAAGTTTGAGAGAAAGATAATAGGAAAGGGAAGCTGAAAATCCTTGCTATTACCAGGGGAGGGGATAGGGGAAAGCCATAGCTTTTAAGGTAGGCATGGAGGTCAGAGGATCAGAGCCCACAAAGTTGAGGAAGCCATACTCAGGAGTGCCAAGCTACAGATCTGAGTTCAGAGGCCACCAAACTCCAGGCTCTTGTTCCCAGGGCAATGGACTGCACTAGGGACACACGGCTGGAAATTGAGACAGCATACTCATAAATTAATGCCTTATTCAGACATCATCAGAGAAGATTCCCCCAGCAGCAGATGGGAACAATACAGAGACCCACAGCCAGACATCATACAGAGAGAGAGAGAGAGAGAGAGAGAGAGAGAGAGAGAGAGAGAGAAAGAGAGAGAGAGAGAGAGACCTAGGAACCCACAGTTCTAAATGAAGATATCTCTAGAAAATCCCTCCCACCAGAGCTCAGGGAACAAGTCCTTCTATACCAAGTGAGCAAAGCCCATATGGACTCACAGAGACTGAAGCAGCAAGCACAGGGCCTACACAGGTCTACACCAGGTCCTCTGTGTATATACTATGGCGTTCAGTTTAGTATTTTTATAGGACTCCTGGGGACATGTAGACAAGTGGGCTTCTGATTCTTGTACCTTCTCTTTGGGTTTCTGTTGATTTGCCTTGTTCAACTTCAGTGTGATGGTTTTTGTTTTACTATATTTTATTTTTGTCTTTTGTTGCTGTTATCTCTTAGAAGCCTGTTCTTCTCTAATGAGAGACAGGAAGGGAGTTGATGGGAGAGGAGCTGGGGAGGAACTGGGAGGAGCAGAGGGAGGGCAACTGTAATTAGGCTATATTATGTGAGAAAAGAATCTATTTCAATAAAGGGGGCTAAGAAATACAGAGACAGGGAAAGCATTCCCAGGAATGGGAATTGACTGAGAAAGGAACCCAGAGAGTGCTGGACCATGTGACTATGACTAGGACATTTACAAAACTCATCTGCCAAGGTTGCATATTACAGGCTTTTTCTCTAGCATGCTCAGTTCCATAGGAAAAGCCCAGGTAAAGGCTCTCTCAGTGGACCTCTTCTTTCCTACATTAATCTCAAAGTTCCTTCCATTCCTACCTTCCTGCCACAGGTACCTGCAAGGCCCAGTTCTGAAGGCACTGTGTCCCAAGCATCCGTCTCTCCACCTCCATGACCTACTTTCAGCTTTTAGTCTGTCTCTGAGCCAGACTTTGCCTTGCTTATGTTTATTCTCAGATTAGACCAGTGTCAAGCTCATACAAAGTATGCAATATTTATTGACCCAGACTACTAAACCCAAGCCATGGCTCTGAGCTCATAGCATCAGAGTCCTTCCTTGCTCCCAAGTATAAATGGCTGGATGTCGTGGAAGCCAAGGAAGATTACCCGGTGTCATGTAGCTATTTCCTCTCAATTGAATCCTTCCCTCTGAAGGAAGAGGGGCCTCCTAACACTCAGACTCTATGAGCTCGGGAAAATTACAGGATCCACCAGTTGGTAGCTCTGGGGATGCAGTTTTGGTGACTTGTTGCCCATGCTGAAGTGGGCCAGCTGCCTTTGAGTCACCCACAGTCTTAACAGTAATCCCAAGAAGCTCATTGGCTCACAACATAGACTTGGCTGAAATTGGTCTGTTGTTTGGTGCCCTATCTGGGGTGAACAGACATTTATTCACATTTCCCCAGGAAGACTCGTACAACAGCTGAAAAATAATGTCACATATAAAATAAAAATAGACCAAGTGGATGACCAAGAGATAATTACAAGTTACATTTTGGTGTATTCCCTCCAGCTTTTCCTTCCTGTAAATATTCATTTTACACATGGAGATTAGAAAGAAGACTAAATTATTTAAAATTCCATTTTTTTGAAATTGTGTTTCTAATAGCTCTTGTAATTTCTATCCCAGTGGTCAAATATATTTCGATACTCAAACATAGATAAGTATCCTAATTTATTTGCCTTTTTGAAAAGTGACCACATGTTTTATAACTTTTTGATTATTAATAAATATACTGAGGTGGGCATGGTTGCAAATAGATACTTCTTCAAGTTTTGAGCTATTTTTTTCCTAGAATAAAATAACCTACAATTTGCAATTGGTTTCTGTGGGTTTAAATGTACAATTTAACAGTAAATTTCATTCTTGAAAGAGTGGAAGCCTGAGGTTCTTTAAAGTAATATAAGGGCTGGTAGGATGGCTCAGTGGGTAAAGCACTTACCCCTGTTACCTGGCAATGATCCCTGGGCCCATGTGGTCGGGGTGTGAACAGGCACCAGCAAGTTGTCCTCTGAGTTACATGTGCCCTGACATATGTGCATCCATGCACATTAAATAAACAAACATAAATGTTATGATAAAGAAATATAAATAGCACTGGAGGAAATTGTAATAATGTCTACCAAAACAAAATCACTTTACAGATGGGATAACCGAGACCCAAAAAACGGTTTGTCCAAAGTCATACAGATAATAGATTAACAACTTCTTGTTTGGCTTTTTTAAACAATTTTGTGTTTAGTTTGGGTATGAGCATGTATGTGGTGGGGAGTGTACTTGCATGGCACACATGCAGAAGTCCAACAACAACTTTCAAGAGTTGATTTTCCAACCAGATGTGGTGGCGCATGCCTTTAATCTCAGCGAGACGGAGGCAGAGGAAGGTAGATCTCTGAGTTCAAGGCCAGCCTCATCTACATAGTGAGTTCCAGGATAGCCAGAACTACATAGTGAGACCCTATCTTGAAAATGCCAAAATAATAAAATAAAATAAAAAGAGTTGATTTATCTCTTCTTACCACATTGTGGGTCCTGGAGTTATTATAACTTAAGTCATCAGCCTTGGCAGCCAACACTTTTTCCTGCTGAGCCATCTCAAAGGCCCTGGGTTAACATTTTTTAGAAGAAATTAGAAAACTAACATAAGGAAACCTAGCATTTTTTAAGACACACAATACAAAGACACTGGTTTAAAATATGGCCTGTGCATTCTGGCCAGGGGCAAGAGGTTCATTCAGTGAGGCTGTCTGCAAAGCCACAAATCCTTCTTCTCCCAGTAACTATACTAGTTCTTCCTCAGGCTGGGGCTGGCTCTCAGGAGAGTCAGTATGCTTCCAGTATCTCCACTCTCCCACCTAGCCAGACAGTTAGTCAGGAAGCATTTTCAGTCAGGAAGATTTAACTGAGTCTGCACTGGAGGAGGCTCATCCAGCAAAGTCCTTCCACACAGGCATGAGGACCTGCGTCTAATCCCTAGGACCCACATAAAAAAAGTCAGATGTGGTGTTACATGCCTGTCGTCCCTGTGCTGAGGAGACTGAGGCAGGGGAATCACCTGGGCTCACTGGCCAGCCAGTCTAGCTGAATCAGGGAGTTCCTGGTAAATGTACAAGACTCTGGCTCAAGTAAACAAGATGGAGGGGCCAACAAAATGGCTGCATAAATAAAAAAGGACCTACTGAAAAGCCGAATGACTTGAGTTCTTTCCCTAGAACCCCCTATGTGTGGAAGGGGAGAACTAACTCCCTCAAGTTGCCATCAGACCTCCGTGCACATGCACCAGGGCACCCTGTCAAAAAACAAACAATGCATATAGTATTTAATGTATATTAAATGTCATTTATATATATTAAAGATGGAGAACAACTGGACACTCAAGGTGCGCGCATATGTATAAGTGTGTGTGGAAGTCAGAGGTCACACCTTGAGTGTCCAGTCGTTCTCCATCTTTAATATATATAAACGACATTTAATATACATTAAATACTATATGCGCACACACACACACACACACACAAACTCACACACACACACACACACACACACACACACACACACACACACACACACACACACACAGAAGTTTATCTGAGCCCCTATTTAACTCCAAATACTTTGTTAAGTACTGAGGACAGAGCAGTGAGTCAAAGAGACAGAGGCCTTGCCTCCCAGATCTGAAAAACAAAGCATCCACAACTGAGGAAAGATAAGATAGAACAAAATAAACACAAGCACAGGATGAGGGCCAAGACTACTCCTCTGTAGAGACGATGCTTAACTCGAGACCAAAGTGAAAACAAGGGATCTGGAGGGAAGCGGTCCAGTCCAAAACTGTGAGCCACAAACAGATGCTTTGTCCATGGGACAGAGATTTTTAAAAAATAATTAGTTAGGGACTGAAGAGACTCCTCAGCAGTTAAAGGTGTTTGCTGCTCTTCCAGAGGATCCAAGTTCAGTTCTCAATACCCACCATCTCTAACATTAACTCCAAGAAATCCAACGCCCTCTTTTGGCCCTTATGGGCAATTGCATGCATGTGTATGGTGCATGTACACACACAAATAAATAAATAAATCTTTTTAAAAAGTTAATTATTAGATTTTGCAGGGCATGGTGGTGTACATCTTTAGTCCCAGCACTTGGGAGACAGAGGCAGGTGGATCTCTGTGAGTTTGAGGCAAACATGGTCCACACAGAGCATTCCAGGATAGCCAGAGATACACAGACCTGGTTTGGGGGCGGGGGAGGTAAGTATTATTAGGTATGATTAGTTAACAGTTCACTAACAGATAACTGATTGATTTAAAATAAAACTACCCCAGAGAGAGGGAGAAGGAGCTAGGCCAATGATAACTCATGCAGGGCCCTGAAGTTTGTGGCAAGAAGTCAGGATTTTATCCAAGGTCTGGTGCAAAGCCATCAGAGATGTTCAAACCCAACAGGCATGATCTGAGATCTCCATTCGGGATGCTGGGTCATCTGTGCAGAAAATGCAGGGAGCTGAGGAAGATGGTCTGAGGACAAAGTCCAGGACTAAGAATCCCCATGGAGAGAAGGTTGTGCAGGAAACTGCCATGCTCTCACAAGACTGGAACAAGAGTCTGAAAAAGATAAGTGTGGCTGCAGCATCCAGCAAAGCCAAGAGGACCCAGAGGGTAAAGACTCAGCAAAGGGTGGATCATTGATGACTATGGAAGGAGATAATTCAGTAGGTGACTGATGGGAAGAACCGAAATGAGGATGGAAAGGGGTATAAAAAGATGGAGACAAAAGCAGAGGTGGCTCTTACAGGGAGATTTGCTATGAAGAACAGCAGAGATACCAGTCTAATCACTGCCAGAGGGCTTGAGTCCTGGAAAGTGTGTGTGTGTATGTGCGTGTGCGTGTGCGTGTGCGTGTGCGTGTGTGTGTGTGTGTGTGTGTGTGTGTGTGTGTGTGTGTGTGTGTGTGTGTCTATTTCGCACACGTGTGCATGCATGCCTCTGTGTGTGTGCTTGCAGACCAGCTGACTGCCCAGCAAGCTCCAGGGATTCTCAGCACTGCCCTCAGCAATAGAATTACAAGCACAAATCATGTCAGCTTTTTTACATGGATTCTAGGGGAAGAACTGAAGTCCTCATATGTGCAAGGCAAGCACTCTCCCAACTGAGGTGTGTCTGAGGCCTCACAAGAGAGTTTTACACCATCCAACAGGATACTCTATCATGATGGGAATGATCTGTGTCTGCTCTTGAGTGTTGGTAGCATACACATGAATACTGACAGGAATCGTGACATGGACCCACTCTGACTGTTCCTGGGTAACTCTGGCTCCCAGGTTTCTGCCGCCACCATCCCCCCATCTTTAAATATGCCCCCCATCTTTAAATATGCTGGTGTTTACTCAAGCTTTTGTTTTATGATAAGGAAAAAATTCAGAGCAGTGAGATGGCTCAGTGACCGAAGGTGCCTGTTGCCAAGCCTGACAACCTGAGTTCAATTACCAGGAGCCACGTGATGGGGGAAGTGAACCAGCTCTTGCAGGTTGTCCTCTGACATAAATTAATCTAATTTTTTAAAAAGAGAGAGAGAGCCAATCCTTCCCTTATGGACAATTCCATGAACACTTCTGGGTGGGCCACGGTGGCTTTCTTTCTAGCGCTGAAGTCTTCAGCAGAATACTTCATTCCCATTCTCTTTAGAAACAAAGTCTCACACAGTCCAGGTTGCCCTTGGAATAGCTATGTTGCCAAGCATGACCTTGAACTTTGTTGCTGCTGGTGTGGTTTTGCCTGTGTATATGTATGCATATTTGTATGAGTGTGTATGCACGTGGGGATCCATAGCACACAAGTGTGCTTGTGGAGGGCTGAAATTGACTTCCAGGGTCTTCCTTAGTTAATCTTTATTTATTGAGGTACAGTCTCTCACTGAACCCAGAGCTAAACAATTGTGATTGATCTGGCCAGCAGAGAAGGGGGATTCCTTCTCTGCTTCCCAGGGAACTGCCACGCCTGCCCAGCTTTTATGGCTTTTACATGGATTCTGCCCTCACGCTTGCAAGGCAACTGCTTTATCTACTGAACTACATTCCCAGCCTGACCTTGAACTTCTAATCCTTCTCTCTCCACTTGCCACCTATTCAATGCCTCAGACCAAACCCAGAGCTGCATGTTAGGTAGGTACTCTACCAACTGAGCTACCTCTCCAGTTCCTTCGTTCCCATCTCCTAGGGGAAAGGTGACACAGTCCTTGGGATCTATAGGAAGTACAGTAAGGTTAAGTGATTCAGAACATAGGCTTCAGATGTAGCAAGCCCCGAGGGACTTGCTTCCCAGTTTTTGTTCATATTTGCTGGAAGATCTTAAGTGAATTACACCAACCTCTCAGGATCTCAGTCCCTCCTTGTGTTAGCTGGGGATAATAAGACTGTGGGGTGTGGTGAGGATCAAAAAGGAGCACAATGCCAGGCTGGCATAGATAGTCATGTCATAAATGTCACTTATTATCATTAACAGCCGACATTAAAGAAACCAACCTTGGAGGCAATAGAATGCCTCAGTTAGGGCCCAGGCTTAAGGGAGTCTCTGCCTCTAAGACTGGTTTATCATCTGAGAAGCAGCTATTCGTGGTTTCTACAACACCAGGATAAGCTCTGGAAG
This sequence comes from Cricetulus griseus, assembly GCF_003668045.3. NCBI lineage: Eukaryota > Metazoa > Chordata > Mammalia > Rodentia > Cricetidae > Cricetulus > Cricetulus griseus. The sequence continues at coordinate 60,275,220 of NC_048598.1, forward strand.
CAGACCCAGATTAAGGGAGAGATTCTCTAACTTGGCCTGTGTGTGACTCCATCTTGGGAGGGGATAAAAGGACAAGAGGGTCTGGAGGCATCCCCAATAAACATTACCTACTACTGGGTGACTTGTTCTTTTCGACAGACTGTCATCTGCCAGAGCTGCCCACTTAAGTCCCAGAGTCTGACTGATAAGTTCAAGCTGCAGCTGCCAGGCCAGCAGTGGTCTGCCTAGAACTTCAAATGAATGTTCCCAGACCCACCCACTTTCTCCACAGAAGCTTCCAGATAAGTCTCCCTTGCTCCCCGATAAAGGCTGTGAGGCACAACTTGTCTGTTAACAACTGGCTTTTGATTGTGCCTGAGTTTGATCTTTATTTTGTCCTTATTCATCAGACCCCTTTAAATGGGTTCTTTCACACTCCTCAGGCCAGCCTAAAGGAAACCCCATGAAACAATGGCCCGATTCTCCCTGGCTCCAGGGAGTGAGCTGTCTAAGCGGAACACAGGGCCTCCTACAGGGCTGCAAAGGGGAAGAGGTGTGGGTGAGGCTCACAGCACAGAGAGAGTGCACTCAGAAAGCTTCAAACACAGTGACCCAGTGAGGAGAGTACAGGTGCTGCCTAGGCGGAGGCCCAGGGCGTGCTCTTACTCAACTTCAGAGGAAACACATCCCCCGAGACAGTGGCTTCTCCCTGGGAGAGTACATGGTCATTAGGTATCCAAAACCCCAGCATGGCATAACAGTGAACATCTGAAATCAATCCAGATGTGGTGGTGAACATCTGAAATCTCAGCATTCAGGAGGTAGCAGCAAGACGGAGATCCAAGGATATCTTTTGCCTACACAGGGAATTCAAGGCCAGTCTCGGTCTACATGAGACTTTGTCTCAACAACAACAAAAAGAACATGAGGTAGGTGCCTCAATGTAGTGGATTATACCAATGGCCTAGACTATAGATGGGGAAATGCATGACAAAGCAAACACAGTCAAGTGTCGGTTGAAGAAAATAGGTAGTTTGTATGTGAGTGTCCATGGCACAAGGCTTTTAACCTTTTTGTGTACTTGAAATGTATTCAATAAAATGATGACGAAAAGTGTTCCCAAAACAACAATAAAGAAAGAAACAAAGAACCCAGAGCCCACTTTCATAACAGAACAGGGAATGAGCTGATCTGGTCTGGAGGGGTAGTGTCTTTCAGAGATTTGGGTGGGTTTTTTGTTTGTTTGTTTTTTGGTTTTTCAAGACAGAATTTCTCTGTGTAGCTTTGGAGGCTGTCCTGGAACTACCTCTTGTAGACCAGGCTGGTCTGGAACTCACAGAGATCCACCTGCCTCTGCCTCCCGAGTGCTGGGATTAAAGGCGTGCGCCACCTGGCTGGGTGGGGGTTTTCTGTTTGTTTGTTATTGTTTTTAACATTTGTGTGTGTGTGTGTGTGTGTGTGTGTGTGTGTGTGTGTGTGTGTGCCTCTTACACCCATGGACAACTTTTGAAAGTTGTCCTTCTAGCATTTGTACTCCTAGAATCAAACTCAGGTCATCAGGCTTGGTGGCATGCACCTTTTACCAGCTGAGTAAAATCTCTCAGGCCTTTTTTCCTCTCTTTCCTTCACTTTTTCCTTTTTCTTTATCCCAGATTGGCCTTAAAGAACACACTTTGTAGCTGATGTTGAACTCCTAAGCCTTCTAGCATGCACTACCATGCCAACCCAGCTACAGCCCAGCCCAGGCTACAGTAATTCTCATGCTACTCACTACCCATTTTCAACAGATGGTGGTTCTAAACACCGAAGCCTGATTGCCTCTGACCTCCTGTCTGTTGAAGGGCCCACCTGTTTCCCCACCACGAAACTTTTGGGGCTATCTACCACAATGAAAAAACCAAACAAGCCCTCACAGAGCCACACTGATACCAGAGAGCCCTCACAGAGCCACGCTGACATCAGAAAGCTCTCACAGAACCATGCTGACACCAGTGACATACCTTTGAGTCCCTGAAAAGATGAGATTCAGAAGCCTTGTCTCCTATAAAGCTAGCCTGTCTCTTGTCTCTAGTATTTCATTATAATACAAAAAGGATGGTACATTACATCTTCCCTAATTCCTGGATTGATAACTGGCCCCAAGGTGGCAGGTAGAAGGTCCACACAGAAATTTATCTGTGAGGCCAGTGAGGTGAAAGTACTTACTACCAAGCATGGTGACCTGAGTTTGATCCTCAGAACCCACTCAGTGGAAGAAGAGAACCAACTCCTGTAGATGGTTCTCTGGCTTCCATATGAGCATGTGGCACATTCATGCCCACATATATACATGCAGACATATGTACATACATACATACATACATACATACATGCATACATACATTCACAAATACTATAATTTTTTAAAAGTCACATATCAAACCCCAGATTATAAGAGAGGCTGGGGAGTGCTAGGGGAAGCTCTGAGAGTGAACTCAAGAGTTCTCACAGATTAAGACAAAAGAGGATTTGGTGACTAATTTAGAAGGGGGTGTGACAGCAGAAAATGAGTCAGGTCTCAAACTGAGAATGAAGTGGCTAGAAATTGATAGTGACAAGGCAGATAGAGAAGTCACACAAGGGACTTTTCCAGAAGGCCGGTTCTGATCATCTTGGCAACATGGAGATGTCCAAGTGGAAATGGAGAGTGGGAGTCTGAGGCAGGCATTGTGCTTAGCTCTGGTGCACCAGGGTTAAAGCTACAGCTGAAGGTCATGCTGCCTAAGGGACAGAGAGATGGTCTGGGAGATGCGCAGATCGCTCAGTCAGTGAAGTGCTTGCCTGGCAAGCTTGAGGAACCTATGTAAAAACACCCTGTGTGAAGCTGTGTGTTTATAATTATAGCATGAGGAAGCAGAGACAGGCGGATCCCTGGGGCTCAAGGGCAAACACACCCTACTTGTTAAGTTCCAGACCAGTGAGAGAGAGATGTGGTCTTAAAAACCACAGTAGACACTGTCTGTCTGTCTGTCTGTCTGTCTGTCTGTCTGTCTGACTGTCTGTCTGTCTGTCTGTCTCTCTCTCATACACAGAGAGAGAGAGAGACAGAGAGAGAGACAGAGAGAGAGAGAGAGAGAGAGAGAGAATGAGGTTTATTTAGCTTGCAATTTGGGGAGCTAAATATTCCAGATTGGACAGTAACATTGATTCAGCCTCTGGTGAGAGTCCCCTTAGCTGGATCACATCATAGTAGGGCCCGTCGTGGCAAGAAAGAGAGATTACAGGACAAAACAGGAGGTCAGGAAGCCAGTGAGGGTCAGGTTTGCTCTATCATAACCATCCACTCTCAGGGCAGCAAATCCCGATAATTTGAACATCTCTTACCAGATCTATAAAAGTTCCAGCACTTGAACTCCACCACATAGGGAACCAAGTTCCAGGACATAAACCCTTGATGGACTAACCATGTCCAAACCATGGCAAGCACCTTTGTTTCTATCATGCTTTCTTTCCATTTCAGTACAAAGTATATAAAATACCATCACCACCATTCTTAAGTCTATAGTTCAGTAGACTTGAGCATGTGATAGGATTTCTAGAACTTTCTCATCTTGAAAATCTGAAACTCCACCCTCATTAAACAATAACTCACCCTTTTCCTCTTCTCCTCAGTCCCTGGAAACCACCTCCCTACTTTCTGTTTCTATGAATTTGACTACTTCGCTTAGCTCACTTAAGTGGATTCATACACGTTACGGTTTGAACCACACACACCCATGTGTATGAATATTTGGTTCCCAACTTGCAGTGCTGTTTTTGGAGTGTTGTGGAGACAAAATTTTCCTGGAGAGACTCAACATGCACACCTACTCACCCCAGATAGGTAATCCACCATAGGCGAGACAATTTCACCAAAGCCCAACTTGGTGAAGCAGTGAGCTTTTCTTTGGGTTACTAACAGGAGTATGGGTGAGGGGCTAATTACAGATGCAGTGATGACTAGAAGGCACTGCATCCCTGAAAAGCTCACCCCAGACTGGCTGAAAATTCACAAAATCTGAGTCCCTGGAGCTCCCTGCACAACTTTTAGGCAGCTCAACAGGTCTCAAAGATCTCTTACAGCAAGGTTAATCAGAGACTTCTGTAGTGATATTGTGTTTTTAATCTAACAAATAAAGCTTCTGAAGATCAGAGTGCAGAACTAAGCCACTAGTTAGCCATACACCTAAGCAACTAGTTATCCATAGAGGACAGGCAGTGGTGGCCACACCTTTAATCCTAGCACTCAGGAGACAGAGGCAGATGGATCTCTGTGAGTTCAAGGCCACTCTGGGCTACATGAGAATGAATCAGTCTAAAAGAGAAACAGAGCTCACACCTTTGAATCCAGCACTTGGGATGACACACCTTTAATCCCAGCTCTAGAGAGGAATGTAAGTCAGGAGCTCAGTGCAGTCTCAGAGAGTCTGAGGTTTGGTGAAGAGCATTGCAGTCTGCAGTCTTTCTGAGGACAGGATCACACACACACCCACTCCCTCTGTGGTCTCTGTGAGCACCTGGACATGCATGGTGCACATAAACCCATGCAGGTACACACAGATATATAAATAAAATAAATAATTTTTTAAAAAAGACGAAGCAGAGGCTCAGGCCAAGAAGACGGAACAGAGTATAAATTTCTTGCTGTTCAAGCATGAGGAACTTAGTACAGGATCCTCAGCACCGGTGTAAAAGGCTAGGTGTGGTCTCACCTGCACTGGGGAAGTGAAGACAGGCATGATTCTCCAGAGTTCCCTAGCCAGCTGGTCTGGCCAAATCAGGGAGCTCCAGGTGAGAGAACTTACCTCAGTCAGTACAGTGGAGATCAACAGAGGAAGACATCCAACGTCATCCTCTGGCCTCCACTCATGCAGGCACATCCCACCTACACATGCACACAGACACACACACACAGACACACACACACACACACACACACACACACACACACACTCAGGCATATCCACACATACACACATGCACACACATGCAGGCACATACACTCACTCCTGCATATACATACACACATATGCAGTCACATTCATCCACACCTATACATGTGCACACACACACACACACACACACACACACACACACACACACACACAGGAGGGAGACAGAGACACAGAGACACAGAAAGACAGAGATGCAGACAGAAACTTGGGCTCTCAAGATTTTTACAATGTTAGGGAGATAGAGGACTACAGTTCTAACAGTTGGACAAACCACTACAAACAACTGTACAATCTAAGTGACAACAGTGTGCTTAATACATAAACATGGGATTCAGGCTAAGCCCATCAGCTATTACCATCCTAGCAAATATCCACCTCTCGGTACCTGACACTAAAAGTTCTGGAGTCTCCATGGAGGAGATATTTAACTCAGCACTCAGAAGTTCTAGATTATGGTCGTAGTCAAGTTCAAGTTGTGTCTTCCCATAAATATCAAAGACAACTTTCTATAAAGGGGTAGTTAAAAACAGGAGCTTTAGAAGAATCATCTGTGTGTCTCCGCTCATGTGTGTTGTGAGATAATCTTTTTGAACACTGTGAAGATATGTCATTCTGATTGTTTTAATAAAAATCTAAACAGCCAATAGTTAGGCGGGATTTTCAGGTACAAAGGATCCTGGGAAGAGGAAGAAGTGAGGAGACACCAGGGGATGCAGAGCGAGCAGGATGGACACTACACAGTTGAGGTAATAAAGCCATGAGGCAGAAAGTAAATTAATAGAAATGGGTTGATTTAAGTTATAAGAGGTAGTTAAAAACAAGCCTAAGCTATCAGCCCAGCTTTCATAATTAATAAGCAGTCTCCATGTGGTTTAATTGGGGGCTAGCTGGCAGGACAGAGAAAAACTAGCTACACATGTGTGTAAGTGCAAATATACACATCCCATGCTACATGTGTAGAGGTCAGAGGACAGCCTTGGGTGCAGGTCTTTGCCCTCTACCTTCCTTGAGAGAGGGTATCCCTGTTATTATACATCACTGTACACACCAGGCTAGCTGGTCTGTGAGCTTCTGGGGACTCCCTTATCTCTGTGTCCCATCTCACCATAGGAGCACTGGGGTTATAGACACATACTACCACATCTGTGTGTGAGTTCTGGGGACACAAACAGGTCCTCACACTTGTGTGGCAAGTGCTTTATCACTAAGCCATCTCCCTGGTGCCCCCCAACACAAAATTCTGTTTTTTAATTCTTTAATTACTACTCATAGTTACATATCCATCCCCCCATTCCCTCACCTCCCATCCTCCCATGTTCCCCACCAACCCCCCTAACCCATCCCCCAACTCCTCCCCAGGGATAGTGAGGCTTCCCACCGGGGACCTTCAAAGTCTGTCATATCGTTTTGGGGAGGGCCTAGGCCCTCTTTCTTGTATGGAGGGATGCAATAGTATCCCTCCATAAGGAATGGACTCCCAAAGTCCATTGTGCTCTAGGGATAAAGACTGGCTCCACTGTTAGAGGCCCCATAGACTGTCTTGGCCTCCTAGCTGGCACACACATTCAGAGGGTTTGGTTTGGTCCAATGCTGTTTCCCCAGCTTTATGACTAGGGTCTCCATGCTATCAGTAGGTCAGGTCCACTGTTTCTGCAGGTCTCTTCAGTCCCATCTTGGCTCCTTTGCTCATCCCTCCTCCCTCTCCACAATTGAATTCCAGTAGTGTGGTTCAGTGCTTAGCTGTGGGAACAGCAACAGGATGAAGGCTCTCCTTCCTCTCCCTGCCCCCAGGCTCCCACCTTGCTCAGGGGTTCTTGTCCCCAACCCCTTCTTCGAGGGACTACGCAATCTTCTCTTGGTCCTCCTTGTTTCCTAGCCCCTCTGGTAGTGTGGATTGTAGACTAGTGATCCTTTGCTCTATGTCTAAAAATCAAAAATGAGTGAATACATACCATATTTGTCTTTTTGTGACTGGGTTACCTCTCTCAGAATGGTTTCTTCTAGTTCCATCCATTTGCCTGCAAATTTCAAGATTCCATTGTTTTTTTCCACTGAGTAGTACTCCATTGTGTAAATGTACCACATTTTCTCTATCCATCTTCAATTGAGGGGCATCTAGGTTGCTTCCAGGTTCTGGCTATTACAAATAATGCTGCTATGAACATATGTCCTTATTGTATGAGTGTCAACACGAAATTCTTAAACCCACATGCTGTTCCCACAGAAACACGAGATTCCCATCGTTAAGTCATCTCTCTTTAAAAAAAGATTTATTTATTTTCCATTTTATTTGTATGTGTATGCCTGCTGAGTGTACCACACACATACAGGTACTTGCAGAGAAGTGGGCATGGGATCCTCTAGAACTATAGTTGCAGGCAGCTATGAACAGCCTGTTTGTTATTATTATTGTTGTTTGGGGGGTGTCTGTGTGTGTGTGTGTGTGTGTGTGGAGAACCAAACTCCGGTCCTTTGCAAGAGCAGTAAGCTATTAATCGCTGAGCCATCTCTCCAGCCCAAGTCATCTTGGGAGGGGTGAAAAGGTCAGGGTCTCATATAGCCCAGGCTGGCCTCAAACTCATTAAATAGCTGAGGATGACCTTGAACTTCTGTTCTTACTTTCACTTCCAGAGTGCTGGGATTGGAAGTCTGTAGCCCTGTTCTTGAATTATGTGATATTGGAGATCAAACCCAGGGCATCTAGCATGCTAGGCAAACTACCAGCTAAGCTACATCCCCAGCCCTCAAGTCATCTTTTAGATGAGAGGAATCCTACATTTTCCAGACTTCCCCAAAGAAAAGACACTTTGACAGGGAAAAAAAGAAAAAGAAAAAAACCTTTTCTCCTGACTGTGGGCTTTGCAAAGAGCGAAAGATAAGAGTTCTTTTGTGAAACACTGTTTTCAGGCCTTGAAGCTGGTATTTAACCCATACTTCCTGCAGAAAGCCTGTGCTTCTGTGTACCTCCAACTTGAGTGCTTATGCTGCCTGTGCTGGCTGCAGGGTCCTAATCTTGAGAAGATCTGGGTACAGAAAGAAAGGGAAAGGGGGCCAAGGTGCTTTCACGCTCATTAGCATTTTCAATTTCCTTTTCCACCCCTCTTCCTCCTCCCTCTTCCTCTCCCCACAATGAGCTAATTCTTTGTGATCGACTGTGGCTTGTAGATAACTCAGTGTGCTTTCTTGTTTTCATATTCTCTTGTCCATCACACAAAGCACTCCAGATGCTGTTTAGATGTAAAACGGCATGAACATGAAAGTCTTAAATATCCATGTAGCATGTTTCCATTTCAAGTTACTTCTCCCTCCAGTGTTCATCAAGGGAGAAGTAGCCTGACTTCTTCCACCTTTCTCTTTAGAGTCACAAAAAGGAATGTGAACCGTTTGGATGCTGGGGAGATGGTCCAGTTGTTAAAATGCTTGTCCCACAATCACCAGCACCCACATAAAAAGTGGGGTGTGTCAGTGTATGATTGCAATCCCAGAGCTGAGGAGGCTGAGACATGGAGATCCCTGGGGCTCAGAGAGACAGTAGCCAAATCAGTGCACTCCAAGTGCAGTAAGAAACTGTCAAAAACTAGGTGGGGGCCCGGCATTGATGGCACACACCTTTAATCCTAGCACTCAGGAGGCAGAAGCAGGCGGATCCCTGTGAGTTCGAAGCCAGCCTGGTCTACAGAGCGAGTTCCAGGACAGGCTCCAAAATAATACAGAGAAATCCAGTCTCAAAACACACACACACACACACACACACACACACACACACACACACACACACACACACAAAAACAAAAAACAAAAAAACCTAGGTGGGGAAGCTGGCAAGATGCAGTTTGGTTCCCAACACCAACACTGTAACTCCAGCTCCAGGGTATCCAAGGCCCACATCTGATCTCCTCTGGCACCTGCACTCAGGTGTGCACATTTCTACACACAGACACAGACATATACACAACTAAAAATAAAATAAATCATAAAAAATTAAGGTGGAGAACAAAGAGACAGGCCTCTGGCCTCTACGTGTACAAACACACACACACACACACAAGAATGCATACATATACTTGTGCACACACACCCACACTAATTAATTAAATTAAATAAATAATAAAATCTAAAGAAGGCGAACCACTTGGGGACAAGCATGGGGCCCATCCTTGTCACACTGAAAGCTCTGAATGTTTTCACTGCACGTACCATGGATGATCAAACTCTAAGCACATCTTTGTTTTTCCTAAATAGCTGCATTATCCATCTAATGCTAGAGACGGCATCTGCTCTGTGTGTAATTTCCATACTCACTTGGCACCATCAACTGCCTTTGATGACACCAGGGCTGGTGCTTTGTGGTTTCCTCCCTTCTTCCAGCTGCAGGACCCAGATGTCAGGCTTCGGAATGCATTTTCTCCGACAGAGGATGGCTGCCTTCCCTCGGCAGTCCCCATGTAGGTGGCTATTGTGGCCCTGCCAGCAAAATAATGCAAGATCACTCCAAAGACAGCATTCAGATGTTTTCACGAAAAGGAAAAACCGAGTCCGAATGAGGGGGTGGGTGAGCAACACACATTTCTTACGCCTTTAATTATAAGCCAGACGTGTGGCAGGCTGGAGCCAAGCAAATTGTGGGGTCTCTCCATTCAACTGTTGCTGAGACATTTTTTTTTTTTGTCCTCGTGGCAATTTGGGTTTTTTGTTTTTTTTAATCTCCCCATTCTGCATCTGAAATCAGCAGCTGGGGAGGATGAAGGGGCTGTCTAAATGAATCACACCTAGAGGAATGACAGCATTGGGACTGATGTGGAATGTGCGGGAGAGAGAACAGAAAGGCGGAAAGAGAGAAAGAGGAAGATGGCTTCAAGGAATTAGTGAAGTGCAACAGCAGCAACCTTTGGGTCACCCAGATGTTGGGAGACCTCTACATCTGTCCTTCCTTCCTTCCTTCCTTCCTTCCTTCCTTCCCTCCCTCCCTGCCTCCTTCCTTCCTTCCTTTTCTCATTCATCCTTTCTTTTATTCTTTCTTCCTTAGTGTGTATCTGTGAGAATGTGTGTGAGGTAGATACACATGTAAGGACAAGCCAGAGGTTGTCACACTTGGGTGTGCCCTTCAGACACCTTCGATCTTGTCTGTTTCAGACAGGGTCTCTCACTGGAAATTGAAAGTTGCGAAGCAGGATAATGTAGGATAATGAGACAGGCACAAGGAACTGCCTGTGTCTGTCTCCCAGCACTGGGACCACAAGCATGTGTCACTATGCCCAGCTTTTTACCAGGGTGCTGGGAACTTAATGTTGTCCTCATGTTTTCAGTACAAGCACTTTACACACTGAGCTGTCTGTCCAGCCCCTGGCTTCCTTTTTAAGCACCTTTGTGAATATGAATGGACAGGGGCTGGGAATGTAGCTCACTTGGTAGAGCACTTGCCTAGCATGCACAAAGTCCTCTAGGTTCAAGTACCCCGTAAACCAAGAATGCTGACCCATGTCTGTAATCCTGGCACTGGGGAGTTAGGGTCAGGAGGATCAGAAGTCACTCTTGGCTACAAAGAGAGCTGGAGTCCAGCCTGGAATACATGAGATCCTTTCAAAAGAAAAAAGGAATGGGGATCAAGCAACAACCTGCCCAGTAACCTGGCCTGGCTTAAGCTGAGTCTGACTTCAAAGGAACCTTGAACAAAGTAGAAACTCAAAGGACTGCCCCCGAGTACCACGTTCCAGTGGGAGCCAAGTCGAACCACTATCGGAAAAGAAGTTCAAACACAAAAGACTTTGTGGTGTTTAATTATTGTTATTATTATTTTCCGCTGTCCAAAGCAGCTGTGCTGTGCTGAGCAGTTATGGGCCGGGCAGGGTTTGAAATTTCTCACAACCAACTCAGTCTACCGAGTGCTTGACCAGCTGCCTCTGACATTCTCAAACAGATCAAAGGAGTTCACTGAAACCTAGTGAGAGCATGTCTCCCAGGCCAAATTCAGAGTATCCAATGCTGTTAGGAGAATAAAGCTTTATAGCTGTGCAAAAAAAAAAAAAAAAAGAAAGAAAGAAAAGGAAGGAAGGAAGGAAAGAAGGAAGGAACGCTGGAAGGAAGAAAAAACATATATCTCAAGGGGACTGGTTTCCATGAGCTCACCAGTCTGTGGCTCTCTGCCTGGCCCATGTGCATCTAGTATAGAGATTCTCACCCTTCCTAAGGCTGCGACCCTTTTTAATACAGTTCCTCATGTTGTGATGACCCCTCAAACAAAAAAAAATATTTTCATTGTTACTTCATAACTGTAATTTTGCTACCCTTATTAATCATAATGCAAATATCTGTGCTTTCCTATGGTCTTAGGTGACCCCTGTGAAAGGGTTGTTCCATCCCCAAGGGGTCATGACCTACAGGCTGAGAAGCATTGATCTAAACAGATTCAATGGACAGTATGTAGATGACCAAATACTGTAGATGATATCTCAGTCTACTTCCTGTCACTATTGAAGAATACCTGAGAGTGGGTAATTTTTACCAAATGAAGCTTGTTTGACTCTGTTCTGGAGGCCAGGAAAGTGCTGCCATCTGCCTTCCTTCCAGTAAGGACATTCTACAGCTCTAACACATGGGAGGGGTAAACAAGGTACTGTGACAGGCAGCAATAGGAAACCAAACCCACTTTATCACAGTCTGGGTTCTTAGTGGCTAATCCAGTCTCTTAAAGGCAAGTGCAGCATATAAACCAGACCAAGCTAACAGCCAAGCCTCCTGAGTTTGGAGACAGTAGCCACACTCAAACCATAGAGACGTTGTGTTTTATAAACAACAGGAATTTCTCTCTCCCTGTTCAGGAGCCCAGTCTATGATAAGAATGCTAGAGATTCAGTGTCTAGTGGTGGCTTAATTCCTAGTCCACAGATGACTGTTTTCTCATACTAAGCTCACAATGGTGGGAGGAAGAAAAGAACAAATCTTTTTCTTTTCTTTTCTTTTCTTTTTTTTTTTATTTCTTTTTGACAGTCTTATGCAGTCAACTTGGCCTCAAACTTTCTAAGTAGCCAAAATTGACCTTGAACGTCTGATCCTCCTGCCTCCACCTGTCAAGTGCTGGTTTAAACTGTGCTAGGGACCAAACACAGGGCTTTATGCATGCTAGGCAAGCACTCTACCAGCTGGGCCATATCTCCATCCCCAGAAACTGCATCTTTTATCCCTGCTACACACAGGTTCCAAGACACTTTTCCAATGTGTTCCTTCTTACACACAGCCGCCCTTCCCCTCCACTTACTTTCTACCTCCATGATGATACTGAAGAGAGGATAACAGCTCTTCCAAGAGGGGAAGGCTAGATGAGGCATCTTGCTCTGTTCCAAGTCCCAGCTACAACGTTACAGAGCTTGCTTCTGTGCAATGTGCAGCATCTGGAAAACAAGCACCCTAGGTCAGAGCCATCCTGCCTTTATCCATCTGTCCATCAGTGATGGGTGGCCGGTTCAGTGTGCTGAGTTTGGAATGTCTGCATAATGGCATCTGAGCACCTTCCCTAACTAGATTCTAGAAGCATAAACATTAGGGCTAGGGAGACAAACTCACTTGATAAAGTAATTGCCCTGTAAGGACCCGAGTTCCATCCTGAGAACCCATTAAAAGAAGTCAAGCTCCCTGGTCCAGGCTTATAATTCCAGTCCTAGAGAGATGAAAGCCTGTGGCAGGGAATTCAGGGAAACTCGCTGACCAGTTATCCTAGCCTAGTTGAAGTTCTCGGCCAAGAAGAAATCCTGTCTCAGACAAACAGTGGGAAGCCCCTGAGATTCTCCTCTGACCGTCATGTATCTTCACTAGTGCACACCCACATTTGAGTGCATGCATGCACATGTGAGCACACAAACACACTCAAAGTTGCACCAATACCAGCAATGTGCAAAGGACCAAAGGAAAGCATGGGTGACCTGTGCACCTGTTGTTTCTGACCTGCCATCCCAGGTGACTCATGAATGTATGAGTTCGAGAAGATGCCAAGAGAGGCCCTGTAAGGACGTCTTTGCAAGTACTTGGGAGAAATATATTATTTACTTCTTTCAGTTTAAAAGTAGGATCTTTGAGGATCCTTCTAGCAGCTGTCAGTATTCTCTGCAGCACTGGAAAGCCAAGATACCTGATAGGAAATGTGGGAGAGTTGGAGGAGAGTTTGAGATAAATTTGCCTGACAGCCATACTTGGAGTTGTTGCTATGTTGTACACCAAACAAATAACTTCCCTGTCTGCTCAGATCTGTGTGTGTGTGTGTGTGTTCTTGTGTGTGTACATGTGTGAGTGGGTGAACGGTTGCACATGAGCATGCATACGCCTGCATATGGAGGCTGGGAATCAGTGGTAAGTGTCTTCCTCACCCACTCTCCACTTACTGTTATTATTTTGTTGTTTGTTTGTTTGTTTGTTTGTTTGTTTGTTTTTCAGACAAGGTCTCTCACTGAACCTGGAGCATACTAATTTGGCTAGTCTGGTTGGCCAGGAAGCTCCAGGATTCTGCTGACTCTGCCTTTGCAGTGCTGGGTGCATGCCACCAAACCCAGGTCTTTACACGGGTCTTGGGGATTGAACCCGGGTGGTCATGCTTGCACAGCAAGCAGCTTACAGACTGAGACAACTCCCCAGCTCCACCATAGGTTGCTTTTTTTCTTTTTCTTTTTAAATCGGCTAAGAATGGTGGTGAATAGCTGTAATCCACACTCCCAATCAGAAGGTAGAGGCAAGAATATTAAAATTCAAAACTAACTTCAGCTACTTAGTGAGAAACTATCTCCCCAAAAGAGCAATTTTGGGGAATAATGGGGAAGGGTTTAAGTGGAGAGAAGGCTGGGGAGGTAGGGTAGAGGAGGAGGTGAGGGAAGGATAACCAACATTAAGGTTGTTTTAAAAGACCATGTGGAAACTTGCAATTTTAGAAGCTTCATATATATATATATATATTATATATATATATATATATATATATATATATATATGAAGTTTATATGAGTTTCCCTACATGGAAGATTATGCTCCTTCCAGAGCATTGCCAAATGAAATGCCTAGAACAAAGTATGGGATACCTTTCCTGAGTGGTTGGTCAGAGCTATCCCAGAGACCTCCAAAACAATACAAGATACTGTCATTGTTCTTGGTTGCCCACCAGGACGTGATGGTAGGACCCTTCTGTTAAAAACACCACATTCTTTGATGACAGGACATGGAAAAATCAAGTTACTACTGACCAAGAGTCTTCCTCCCTGCTGGATGGCTTTGCCAATAACTGATTTTTTGTTGTGTTTTGTTTTGTTTGAGACAGGATCTCACCATGTAACCTTGACTGGCCTGGAACTCACTATGTGGACCAGGTTAGCCTTGAACTCATAGGAGATCTGCCTGCTTCTGCCTCTCAAATGCTGGGATTAAAGGTGTGTACCTCCAGACCAGGCTTGCTTTCCTTGTATTGAAAGGTGCTGTGTAGACTATTAGGGGCAAAAGTCATCAATGATCTCACCCAGCTATTTAGCTATGAGCTAAATGACTGGTGTGGCCAGACATACCCATGAGTAAAATAGTGGCGTGAATGTTTTGGGAGAGCTGGTTACTTTTGTATCTTATTTAAGGCCCACCCCACAAAGGAAACACATGCCTGATAGTATTAATCTATCCAAGAACCCATGATTGGCTCACAGGCCCCAGGGATAAACCTACTACTAATATTTTGCTAAAAGGAGTACCAAACTACTATCTGTATCTTCATCTCTCCCCCATATATTAACACAGCTTTTGGATCTCACCAAAGAACTTTCTTTGTGCAGTGGATAGCAGTCAATGCAAAAACTCACAACAGAGAATAAGAATCTATACAGCATTCGTCTACAAATAAAACATCATGCCACACTCCATCCCCACAAGGTTCAGAGACCATTGCAAAAGAAGGGGAGGAAAGACTGTAACAGCCAGAGGTTGGGGCAAACCAGAAGGAATTAGGACCTGGGCATGATAGGACTGCTGTATCAAGAACTCAGAGAAGCTGTGGTTTCCTGCACAAAACTTTCACCAAGTCAAGCCA
Organism: Cricetulus griseus; assembly: GCF_003668045.3. NCBI lineage: Eukaryota > Metazoa > Chordata > Mammalia > Rodentia > Cricetidae > Cricetulus > Cricetulus griseus. The sequence continues at coordinate 60,290,220 of NC_048598.1, forward strand.
AGCAGCATTGCAGGTGAAACGGGTAAGGACTCATGAACTCTCACCCCTAGCTGAGGAGGGAATAACAGTTGCTGGCTTCTGGAGGAGGGAAAGTCAGAGTTCTTTACAGGCATGGCTCCCTGGTAGGTCAACTTCCCTCCAGTGGATGGCCACACATACACATGGAGTACGTGGACAGGAATAAATTGGACTTGGTGAGTTTGGAAAAACAGAAAAGAAGAACATAAAGTTGGGAGGGGCAGAGGATAGGGAGTGGGTCTGGGAGGAATTAAGGAGAGGAGTGGAGAGTGAATGTGATCAAAACACATTGTATGCATGGATGAAATTCTCACAGAATAAAAATACTATATTTAATTTAAAAATTCACAAAAGCATAAGTATGATTATGTTGCAAAGACAAGTATCTGCCTACCAGCTGTTGTGACCTGTACACCATAACAATGAACGTACCGTAATTCTGTTCCTTTTCTCTGTTCTCATTCTTCACGATAGTTTCTCTGGATGACTACAGGGCTCTCTGAGGCACTCCTTGTTTTCCAGTATCTAGTGATTATAATGCAAGAGCATTCCCTTTCAGACAGCAATTATTTTTCTGCCATGCCTGTGTCGCTGCAGCTGGAGGCTTCTTACAGCCTCAGCATATTTGTGTGTCCTATGGAGCGCTGAACTTGGCTGTTTCCTTTGTGAAGCTGCTCCGGAGCTGGGCTTTGTGTCTATTTTTTACTATTTGTCCTCAAAGATGGCTATTAGATTTCTCCTCTCCTTTTTATGGTATTGGGAATCAAACCCATAGCCTCATGCACATGAGATAAGTTCTCTCCCACAAGGCAGTTTTCAGCCTCCCCAGATCTTTAAGTGACCTTCAGCCATGTGCTCTCAGCCTTCTAATCTTGTGGGTCAAATCTCTTCTTACCCGGTTTCTCCTCTACCATGCACCCTGTCACGTATTCGTTCATTTTTATTGTGTACAGAGTAGAATTTTTGTTTTAGTTCCCACTTCCATGGGGCTTACAATCTAGTAAGGGTGAAAGCTCCTCACTGGTAAACAGATAAAGAATGTGTATATTGTTCTTCTTCGCTCATATTCACTCCTCCTGGTACTTTTCCTTGTCCCCCTCCTTATTTCTGTTGTTCCCATTCTTTTTGATTTCATGTCATATGAACATTTCTTTGTGTGTATGTGAGTGTTTCCTGTGCCTCCAGAGTGTGTGTGTGTGTGTGTGTGTGTGTATGTGTGTGTGAGTGCGCGTGCACATGTGCACACATTTGTGTGGAGGTTAGAGACTGATATTGGCTCTTCTTCAATCAGTCTCCACCTTACTAATTGAGATGAAGTCTCTCACTGAACCTGGAGCTCACCAGCTCAGCTAGGCTGCTGGTCAGTTTCCCCAGGGGACATGCTTATCTCATCCTCCAGTGCTGTTCTTACACACAGCCAGACCCTGCCTTTTAGGTGGGTGTAGGATCTGAACTCCAATCCTCTTTTTCACATGACAAGTGCTTTACTGATGGAGCTATCACTCCAGCTCAAAATATGTTAAATTCTGGATTGAGAATGTGAAAGAATGCATGCACCATTTTTCTTTTTGAGTCGGAGCTAATTTGTTTAGCATAATGGTCTCTAATTCCATCCACTTTCCTGGAAATGACATATTTTCATTCTTCTCTATGGATGTGTATGAATGTGGGTATCTCTATTGCATATCTATCATCTAACTTGTATCTATCATCTACAAATCATCTATCTATCTATCTATCTATCATCTATTTATCAATTACATTTCCTTTATCCATTTACCTATTGATGGACATCCAGGCTGATTCCCCATCCTGGCTATTGTGAATATTACTGTAATAGCCATGGATCCAGCATATGTTCTGTATGTGTTTACCAGTGAAGATCTTTCCCCCTCTCTAGATTGTAAGCCCCATGGTAGTAGGAACAAAAACAAAAATCCTACTCCATAAACAAGAAAAATGAAAGAATATGTGGCATAGGGTACTTGACAGAGTAGGAACCAGGTGAGAAGAGATGTAACCCATAAGATCTCATCATATATATTTTCCCCGTGGATGCCAAACCCTGGATGTCTCCCATTTTTTGATTGGTTCTCTTAACTCTGCCCATATCCTTGAGTAGAATTTATTCATGAAATTACCCCACAATGATGATATCATCTATTTTCTACAGGGATCCTGTTTCAGACCAATGTACAATAAAAGCTATAAAACCGTGTGTGTGTGTGTGTGTGTGTGTGTGTGTGTGTGTCTGTGTGTCTGTGTGTCTGTGTGTCTGTGTGTGAGGGTTGAGCATGAAAATGGGGATGCATGAGGAGAAGATGCTATTTTGTACTCAGGAGATGGAAATCAAGGAAGACATCTCTAATGAACATGGTGGTATACACCATTAATCCCAGCACTTAGGAGGCAAAGGCAGGCAGATCTAAGAGAGTTCAAAGCCAGCCTGGTCTACAGAGCAAGTTCTAGGACAACCAGGGCTACACAGAAAAACCCTGTCTCAAAAAAAAGGGGGGGGAGGGAACAACATCTGAGCAGGGTACAGGTGAAACAAGGAGTGACTCCTGTGGCTATGGATCAGGAGGCCACTATGGCAGGCAGAGCAACAGGTACAAAGGTCCTGAGGTGACCACAGAGGTCAATGTATGGCAATACAGTAAGAACAGGGACAGTAATGGAGCTAAAAAGAATGCTGTAGCCACTGCTGGAAAAGGTTATTCAAGACAGACCACAGGAACCTGGAAATCTGCTCTGAATGAAACGGGGAGGAGGCAGGCAGAGCATCTGCACAGAAGAAGAACCTGCTCAGTTCTGAGAAGATCACTCTGGGGTGGGGGACGGCTCAATGGGCAAAGCTCTTGCTATGAAAATATGAGGATCAGAATCCAGAGTCCCAGAACCCATGCAGACACCTAGCAGTCTCTCAGTAATCTCACTACAGGAGAGGCAGAGACAGGATCCCCAGGACAAGCTGACCTGGCAGACTAGCTGGAATTGATGAGCTCCAAGTTCAGCATGAGACCCTGAAAATGGACACCATTAAATAAAGTGATGAGTCATCAGGAAGCTACCTGATGTCAGCTTCCTACCTCTGCAGGCACCCACACTCATGCACCCACATGCATGTGAACACTCAAACACATACACATGCATACCACACACACATAAACATGAGAAAAGAAAAAAAATCACTTCAGTTGTTGAGTGGAGACTGTGAGAGAAAAGCCAACAGGGAAAACCATTATAAAGGATAGAAGTCAAACACAGGGAGGCAGTGAGAAATCGGGGGTTTGTTTCAGCAAATGTTCTTGTGTGCTGTTTGTTCTATATCTAAGTGGAGATGACAAGGCAAAGGGCTCTCAGACTGGGGGTTATAGATATTAGGATGAGAGCTATAGAGTAGAGAATTAACCATCTATAAGTAGTCTCTGGAGTCATGAAAACTGGATGACACCAGATTGTGATTTAATATCTTTAGAGATAAAGAGGCCAGGGCTAGACAGAACACGCCAGTCCTTAGGGCTCAGGGACCCCAGTAAAGAGACTGTATTAGAGAGGAGCAAAATGTTTCAGGCTGGGTGTGGTGGTACATGCCTGAATGCCAGTACTAGAGAGGTAGAGGCAGGAGGATCAGGAGTTCTCGGTCATTCTCAGCTACATATCAAGCTCCAGGCAAGTTTGAACTACAACAGAACTGCCTTAAAAATAAAAATAAAAGTGGGGCTGGGTGGTGATGTGCAAGCCTTTAATTCCAGAACTCAGGAGTCAGAGGCAGATGGATCTCTGGGAGTTCAAGACCAGTCTCATATGAGGTCCAGGACAGCCAGGGCTGTTACACAGAGAAAACCTGTCTCAGAAAAGAAAAAGGGGGAATTCCCAACCTGGAGTCTGCAGGCAGATTGAATCGGCCCCTGAGGACCAAGCCACCCTGACTCTGCTGAGATCACTGGGCTGCTCCTGCCCCCAGGTAAGGCAGAGGTGAGCTGCTTCGGCCCCTGCCTTGGGAACAACTTCCGCCTGCCCACTCTGGGAACTCCCGACCTGGGTCTGCAGGCAGATTGAATTGCCCCCCCCAGGACCAAGCGACCCCTGACTCTGCTGAGATCGCTGGTCTGCTCCTGCCCCCAGGTAGGGCAGAGGTTGAGCTGTTTTGGCCCCTGCCTTGGGCCCAACTTCTGCCTGCCTCCTCTGGGAATTCCCGACCTGGGGTCTGCCTGCAGATGGACTGGGCCCCTGAGGACCAAGCAACTCAGAGTCTGCTGACATCTCTGTGCTAGTCCTGCTCTCACCCACCTGGAGAGCAAGTGCCTAGAACCAGCCTGCACCCATCTTGAGACCCATCAGAGTATTGGAGCCAATTTCACCCACCTGAAGAGAACCTTGGACCCATATACACCAGGAAAAGAAGTGACACCACTTGTACCCACTAGAAGAAGAGATGGGAAGATGACAATATAAGAACACATCCAACAACAGGAAAGCCAATACGACACCACCAGAGTCTAGGGACTCTACACCAGCAAGACCTGAACACCCCAACACAGATTAAGCAGAAGAGAGCAACCTTAAAAACAACTTCATGCAGATGATAGAGACTCTAAGAGAGAAAATGAGAAAATCCTTCAGAGAAATGGAAGAAAAGACAAACCAAAAGATTAAGGAAATCAAGGAAAGGAAAGGAAACGCAATTAAACAGCTGAAGAAAACAGTTCAAGACCTGAAAACTGAAATAGAGACAATAAAGAAAACACAAAGTGAGGGAAAGCTGGAAGTGGAAAAGCTGAGTAAACAATCAGGAACCACAGATGTAAACATAACCAACAGAATACAAAAGATGGAAGACAGAATCTCAGACGCTGAAGATAAACTAGAGGAAATAAATTCATCAAGCAAAGAAAATCTTAAGTCCAACAAATCCTTAACACAAAATATCCAGGAAATATGGGACACCATGAAAAGACCAAACCTAAGGGATAATAGGTGTAGAAGAAGGTGAAGAAACCCAACTCAAAGGTGCAGAAAACATATTCAACAAAATCATAGAAGAAAACTTTCCCAACTTAAAGAAAGACATTCCAATGAAAGTACAAGAAGCCTACACCAAATAGAGTGGACCACAAAAGAAAGTCCCCTCGTCACATAATAATTAAAACATCAAACATACAGAATAAAGAAAGACTATTAAGAGCAGCAAAGGAAAAAGGCCAAGAAACATATAAAGGCAAACCTATCAGAATTATACCGGACTTCTCCATGGAAATTCTGAAAGCTAGAAGGACCTGGATAGATATTCTACCAACTCTAAGAGAACATTGATGCCAGCCCAGACTACTATACCCAGCAAAGCTTTCAATCACTATAAATGGAGAAAACAAGATGTTCCATGACAAAACCAGATTTAAACAATATGTAACCACTAACCCAGCCCTACAGAAAGTACTGGAAGGAAAACTCCAACCTAAAGAAATTAACTACACTCACAAAAGCATAGGCAATAGATAATCCCACTTTACCAAAACCCAAAAGAAAAGCAGGGTAAATCCACATACAATAACACTACCAACAACAAATCAAAAACAAATAAGAATAAGCACTCAATGGTCCTTAATTTCCCTCAGTATTAATGGTCTTAACTCACCTATAAAAAGTCACAGGCTAACAGAGTGGATATGAAGACAGAATCCATCCTTCTGCTGCATACAAGAAACACACCTCAACTTCAAAGACAGACATTACCTCAGAGTAAAGGGTTGGGATAAGATATTCCAATCAAATGGACCCAAGAAATAAGCTAGGGTAGCTATCCTAGTATCTAACAAATTAGACTTCAAACAAAAATCAATCAAAAGAGATGAAGAAGGTCATTTCATATTCATCACAGGAAAAATCCATCAGGAAGAAGTCTCAATTCTAAACATCTATGCCCTAAATACAAAGGCCCTGACGTTCGTAAAAGAAACATTATTAAAACTCAAATCACAAATAAGACCTCACACAGGTATAGTGGGAGACTTCATCACCCCACTCTCACCACTGGACAGGACCACCAGACAGAAACATAACAAAGAGACAAAAGAACTAACAGAAGTTATGACCCAATTGGGATTAACAGACATTTATAGCTCATTCCATCCAAACACAAAAGAATATACCTTCTTTTCAGCATCACATGGAACCGTCTCTAAAATCGACTACATACTCAGCAAACACAGCAAACCTCAACAGGTACAAAACAATTGGAAAAACCCCCTGTGTCTTATCAGACCACCATGCTTTAAAGTTAGAATTCAAAAACAACACAAATTGCAGAAAATCTACCAACTAATGGAAATGGAACAACACGCAATTGCACCATTCCTGGGTCAAGGAAGAAATAAAGAAAATATCAGGGGCTAATTAGAACACCCAATATAGCCATAACATATTTGCAAAGAACTTGAACAAGAAACATGCTGCTACCAATATTTAAAAATGAGAGAATGATATGAGGCCCTACGAATTAGAGGTTATAAGAATATAATGTTAGGCAATTCCCCTAAAATCAGGAACAAGACAAGGCTGTCCACTCTCTCCATATTTCTTCAATATTGTCCTTGAAGTTCTAGTTAGAGCAATGAGACAACAAAAGGAGATCAAGGGGATACAAATTGGAAAGGAAGAAGTCACTGTTTGAAGATGATAGGATAGTCTACATAAGTGAACTGAAAATCTCTACTGGGGAACTCCTACAGCTGACAAACACCTTCAGCAAAGTGGCAGGATACAAGATTAACTCAAAAAAATCAGTAGCCCTACTATATATGAATGATAAATGTGCTGAGAAAGAAATCAGAGAAACATCTCTCTTTACAATTGCCACAAACAACATAAAATATCTTGGGGAAACTCTAACCAAACCAGTGAAAGAACCATATTATAAGAATTTTGATTCTTTAAAGAAAGAAATTAAAGAAGATACCAGAAAATAGAAGGATCTCCCATGTTCTTGGATAGGTAGAATCAATACAGTAAAAATGGCAAGCTTGCCAAAAGAAATCTACAGATTNAATGCAATCCCAATCGAAATCCCAACACAATTTTTCATAGACCTTGAAAAAAACAATTCTCAACTTTATATGAAAAAACAAAAGACCCAGGATAGCCAAAACAACCATGTACAATAAAAGAACTTCAGGAAGCATCACCATCCCCGACTTCAAGCTCTAATATGGAGCTATAGTCCTGAAAACAGCTTGGTATGGGCACAAAAATAGACAGGTAGACTGATGGAATTGAGTTGAAAACCCTGATATTAACCCACACACCTATGATCCCCTGATTTTTGACAAAGCAGCTAAAGCTATACAATGGAATAAAGATAGCATCTTCAACAAATGGTGCTGGCAGAACTGGATGCTGACATGTAGAAGACTGCAGATAGATCCATGTCTATCGTCGTGCACAAAACTTAAGTCCAAATGGATCAAAGACCTGAACATAAACGCAGCCACACTGAATTTATTAGAAGAGAAAGTAGGAAATACACTTGAACGAATTGGTACAGGAGACTGCTTCCTGAAGGTAACACCAGTTGCACAGACTCTGAGATCAACAATTAATAAATGGGACCTCCTGAAACTGAGAAGCTTCTGTAAGGCAAAAGACACAGTCAACAAGACAAAACGACAGCCCGTGGATTGGGAAAAGATATTCACCAACCCCACATCTGACAGAGGACTGATCTCCAAAATTTACAAAGAACTCAAGAAGCTAGGCTCCAAAATACCAAATAATCCAATTAAAAAGTGGGGTACAATTGCAGATTTGGCATGAGAAGTAACTCAGCTGAGCTCTGTGGAGTCACTTGTTGCTGCAGCATAACCAACTTTGTCCTGACTGATGCAAGTGGGTGACTGAAGGAAGACAGCGACCAACTGTGGGCTACAAGGCCTGACCTCCACCCTGAGTGGAGTTTCACCACATCCCCCATCTCTTCCCCTATCTTGGAAGCACTCCTATTCCCTCTCATGCAAACAATGGGTGTGAGGTTTAGAATAAACTGGGATCCAGGTCCTTTGTTTTTTCCTCCTTTTCATATGACACTAAATATACAAACACTCTTCTTTATCAGATTAAATCAAATTCTGTGAGAAAGAAAGAAAAAAGTGGGGTACAGAACTAAACAGACAATTCTCAATAGAGGAATCTAAAATGGCTGAAAGACACATAAGAAAGTGTTCAGCATCCTTAGCCATCAGGGAAATGCAAATCAAAACAACTCTGAGATACCATCTTACTCCTGTCAGAATGGCCAAAATCAAAAACACCAATGACAGTTTATGCTGGAGAGGATGTGGAGAAAGAGAAACACTCCTCCACTGCTAGTGTGAGTGCCAACTCGTACAGCCACTTTGGAAATCAGTATGGCGATTCCTCAGGAAAATGGGAATCAATCTACCACAAGATCCAGCAATTCCACTCTTAGGCATATGCCCAAAAGAAGCACATTCATACAACAAGGACATCTGTTCAACCATGTTCATAGAAGCACTATTTGTAATAGCCAGAACCTGGAAACAACCTAGAGACTCCTCAACTGAAGAATGGATAGAGAAAATGTGGTACATTTACACAATGGAGTACTACTCAGCAGGGAAAAAAAACAAACAAACAAACAATGGAATCTTGAAATTCAAAGGCAAATGGATGGAACTTCTGGGCGAGGTAACCCAGTCACAAAAAGACAAACATGGTAAATACTCACTCATATGTGGATTTTAAACATATAGTAAAGGATTACCAGCCTACAATCCACACTGCCAGAGAAGCTAGGAAGCAAGGACTCTAGGAGAGACATACATGGTCCCCTGGAGAAGGGGAAAGGGACAAGATCTCCTGAGCAAATTGGGAGCATGGGAGGTGGGGAGAGGGAACTAGGAGAATGAGAAGGGGAGATGAGGAGGGGTGAGGAAGACATGATGGGGCAGGGAGGTTGAGTTGGGGGAAAAACAGAAGAGAGCAAGATAAGAGATAATATCTTGCTCATTATAGGTTTAAAGAGAAATCAGGCACTAGGGAAATGTCTGGAGAGCTACAAAGATGACACCAACTAACAATCTAAGCAACAGAGGAGAGACTACCTTAAATTCCCTCTTCTGATAATGAGATTGATGACTAATTCATATGACATTGTATAGCCTTCATCCACCAGCTGGTGGAAGTAGAAGCAGACACCCACAGTTATACTGTGAACTGAACTGAAATCCAGTTTCAGAGAAGGAGGACAGATGAGCATAGGGGTCCATACCAGGCTGATGAAACCCACAGAAACAGCTGACCTGAACAAGGGAGAGCTCTTGGTTCCCAGTCTGATAGCTGGGAAACCAGCATGGGACTGATCCAGACCCCGTGAATGTGGGTGTCAGTGAGGAGACCTTGGAAATCTATGGGGCCCCTTGTAGTGGATCAGTACTTATCCCTAGCATAGGAATGGACTCTGGGAGCCCATCCCACATGGAGGGATACTCCCTGAGCCTAGACACACGAGGGTTGGCCTAGGCCCTATCCCAAAGGATATGACAGACTTTGAAGACCCCCTACAAAAGGCCTCACCCTCCCTGGGGAGCAGATAGGGTATGAGATAGGTAGTGTATTAGTTGGGGGGGGCAAGGGACGAGGGGAGGGAAAAGGACCTGGGATTAACATGTAAAATAATCTTCTTTCTAATTAAAAAAAAAAAAGAGGATTGAGTGCTTATCCCTAAATAGGACACCTATATCAGTTCCACCCCACTCCAACCCCAACCCTGACCAAGGCAAAAGGAACATCATGAAAATAATGTAAGAGCTGAAGGATGGAGAAGAGAGCAGTGAAATGACCCAGACAGTGCACTCACAAACTCCCTGCAGCTGTGGTTGCCTGCACCAGACCTGCACAAGGTGAAGCCAGCAAGATCAGTCAACATTCTAGGAGGCAGCAGTGATTGGACTCAGCAGGTTACAAAAACAGGGGGAAAAAAGGAAAGGACATGAAGGTGAGAGGAGGGTGCTGTGAGGGGTACTCGGGAAGTGGAAGGGGAGATTTGGGGTGGAGATATATCCATATATATCTATGAAATTATTAAAAAATAAAGAAAATATATTCTATTTATCCTATTTAAAAATAGGAACAGGAGATAGTGCTCAATGGACAAAACACTTGCAAGCACAAGTGTGAGTACCTGAGTGTGGATTCCCAGAACCCAAATAAAGGCATATTGTGCTCTCTGTCTGTCTGTCTGTCTCTGTCTCTCTGTCTGTCTCTGTCTCTCTGTGTGTGTATCTGTCTCTCTCTCTCTCTTTCTCTCTCTCTGTGCATGTGTATGTGTACGTGTACGTGTACGTGTACGTGTGTGTGTGTGTGTGTGTGTGTGTGTGTGTGTGTGTGTGTTGTGTGAAGTACATGTGTATCTGTATGAATGCAGAAAACAACCTGAAATATCCTTCCTCAGACCCCATCCACCCTGGTTTTTGAGACGGGAGTTTCTCAGCAGCCCGGTAGGCTAGGATGGCTGGCCAGCAAGTCCTAGGAATCTGCCAGGATTACAAATGTGCACTGCTACCACTGGCTTTTTATTTATGTGGATCCTGGAGACTGAACTCAGGTCTTTGTGCTTGGAAGGCGAGCACTTTACTGAGTGAGCCAACTTCTCCCCAACCCCTAAGACTGTCTTTTTACGATGTATTTTTATTTTTAACTATGTATAATTGTGCGTGTCTGCCTGTGGATATGTGCGTGTGAGTGCAGTTGAGTGGTGGCCAGAAGACAGTGTAAGCTAACCTGGAGCTGGCGTTGCAGGCTCTGTGAGCTATAGGACATGGAAGCTGAGAGCCAAACTTGGATCTTTTGCAAGAACAGCAAACGCTCTTTTGTTTTGTTTTGTTTGTTTTTGATTTTTCAAGACAGGGTTTCTTTGTGTAGCGCTAGCTGTCCTGGAACTCACTCTGTGGACCAGGCTGGCCTCAAACTCAGAGATCTGTCTGCCCCTTTTTCCAGAATAGTGGTACTAAAGGGGGTCTGACACCACTGCTCCACCAGCAAATGCTCTTAACTGCCAAGTTATCTCATCTGCCCTTGATGCTGTCTTATCTAGAATGAGATTAATATTGTAACTCTGTTTTCATCCTGATGAACACATAGACGCCAGGATGCTGCCGGCACTAGATGAGTTTAGAATCTGCCTAGCAAGCAGTGGTTTGCATGCAAGCACCTGCACAAAATAGCTAAGCCCCCTTGACCACTAGCTCACTCAGGGCTGGAATCCTAAATAACTACTACAAGGTGCTATGAGCAGTTCGGATCATAGAGACAGGAAAGGCTTGGCTGCAGCAGCAGCAGGAGCAGCGTTTACAGAGGCAGTGGGAACAGTCTCTAGGCCTGCACATCATCTTGTGGGCTCTCTGCCGAATCTCCAAATAACTTCAGAGCGCTCAGTTTCCTCACAGTGTTACAACTCAGCTCTATGCCTTTGATCGTCACACCCTGTCAAAATATGTGAAGTTGAGAGTCCAGAGTCCAGACCTCCCATGGAGGTCTAAAAGAAAGAAAGAAGCAGCTACTCACATGCTGGCTGCTACCTCCTTTCTCCCTTCCTCCCTCCCCTTTGCCCTGCCTCCCAGGCAGCTGGGTATAGGAGCCTTTGCCCATTCTTCTCCATTCATTTCCTTTTTGAGACTTCTTTGCACTTGGCTGTTTGTCTTAACCAGAGTTTGCCCATATTTGGGATGGGGGAGTTAGCAATGGAAAGAGTCAGTTCCTCTCTCTTTCCCCGGACAGGCAGCCTCCTTTAGACACATTATCTCTATTTTGGATAGCTACAGCTAGGGCAGGGCCTAGCTTATTTTGTCTGTTTGGTAGGTGGGAAAAGGAACTGGGGGGTACAGAGCAGTTGGTACAATGCCTTTGGATTCATGAATCCCTTGGTTCCATCCCAAGCATCATATAAACCCTGTATGAGCTGGTCGAGGTAATGCACACCCTTAATCCCAGTACTCAGGAGGCAGAGGCAAGGAAATCTCTGTGAGCTTGAGACCAGCTGGTGCTACACAGTTAGACCCTGTTTGAAAAAACAAAACTGACGTGGTAACCCAGGCCTTCAATCCCAGCATTGGAGAGGTGGTGGCAAAAGAATCAAAACTTCAAGGACTTTGACTAACCTTGAGGCCAGCCTGGGCTACATGTGACCCTGTCTGGAAAGTATAAGAATGATATAATTTGTTTGAGAGCTAGATGAGTGATAGGCCTATGTCACCCGAGCCCGGGCACTATGAAAAACACACCCTCTCTGAACTCCACTGAAAAAAATATGTGCCACACATTTTAATTTTTAGGTTGCACCTGCCACTCAGTTACCTTTCCAGTACTTCACAGAGATAAGAAACTCACTTAACATCTGTCATTCCACAGATTGTTTTATAAGTTTCAGGAGGTGGCAGAAACTACATTGCAGCAAGCAATAAAATATGGTATAGATGCCTCCAAGGTTCCCATTAAAGATTATTGAAAGTATGTTTAGAACTACCACAGGCAATAAGATGACTAGCCAGGCAACGGAAATGGAAACAAATACAATTGACATTATTTGGTTTTAAAGGGCAGAAAAAAAAATACTAGGTAAATATTGTAACCTCAAAAAAATCAAAAGAAAAGATTAAGATTCATTTATGTTAAATAAATTTAGACCATAAAAGGAACTACTTTCTGTCTAATGTCAAAAGCCAATTATCATTTGCCTACCGTAGAAGTAATGATACCCTCTTTGTTTAGCGCTACAGTCTCTCTGTCTCCATCTCTCTATGTCTCCCTGTCTCCATCTCTCTCTCCCTCTCCCCCACCAGGGTCATACTCCACCAGTGAAGTTATCATTGCCTCCTCTGGAGCTATTTTCGGGTTTGAGAAGACGATTCTCAAGAACTTCGCCTGTGGTGATCCAGGAGGACGTTCTCACTAGGCAAGTCTTAAGTTCAATGGGAAGGAGGAAGGAACTTGTCTCAGAGAAGTGAGAGAAAGGTAAACATCACCAGCTTGGGAGCTCAGGGCTCGCTAAGACTTCTGCCTAAGCAGAAATGCAAGGCAGCAGGGAGCAGAGGTCTGTGATGAGCTGGACGGTCAACCAGGGAAGCTCTGACAGGCCTGCCCTGAGAGCAAAAGGAGGACTGAAGTGAGTGTAGCTTTTGAGACAGAACTGTAAGACTAAATGAAGAATTCAGATAGAAGATGATAGATAGATAGATAGATAGATAGATAGATAGATAGATAGATAGATAGATAGATGAATGATTGCTCAGACGGTGGGTTTTAAGCCAATGGAAAGTCTTTATTAGCTGGTCAGTGACTACACCTGGTGTTCAAGATCCCAGCACATCTGGAGTCTTTCTCAGGGTGAGATTTTAAGCACATAACCATGACCTGGGTTGAAACACTCCCGTTAACAAGAACAGTTGGCCAGAAGCAGAACTACAGAAGTAAAAAAGCAATGTTAGTACATTTAGAGACTTTTCCATAACTATGAACTTCAATGGATTAGGTCTTTGTTTTTGTTTTGTCAAGTGGTGATGTCTAATGCTGAGTTTTACAGCCTGAATGGTACTTCCATCATGGAATCAGTTGTGTTAAGGTCTTGGGGCCTACTAAGGTCTGGGGCTCTGTTATAGTTAGATACATACATACATACATACATACATACATACATACATACATACATACATAGAGTGGTAAAGTGGTAGAGATTTTTGTTTTTCTTTTTTGAGACAAGGTCTAATATAACCCAGACTGGCTTCAAGTTCACTGTGTAGCCAAAAATAACCTTGAATTTGCAACCCTCTTTCCTCCACTTCCCAAGTGCTGGAATTACAGGCACAAGCCACCATGCCCAGTTTATTCAGTGCTGGGTACCAAACCCAGAGCCTCCTGCATGCTAGGCAAGCACTCTACTGTCTGAGCCGAGCCACATCCCTAGAGAAGCTGTCATATTCTTGAGGGCATTTTGTTATTAAGCATTTCATCTCTATGGCAACCTGTGAGGGTAAGTCCTATCATGGATTCTATTTTATAGAGTAGGAACCTAAGGAGGAGAGAGGTTTGTAAGCAATGGATCTAGGGGGTAAGTAGCTCCTTGTATGTTATTGAATAAAAGAGCAAATCAGTAAGTCACAATTCCTATATTTGGGGTGGGTATTTTGTTTTGTTTTGTTTTAAAGAAAAAAGCCTTTTCAAGTTTCTCAAACAACTTTAGTATGTGTTTGAGATTCCCAATTAAAACCTTGGACACAAACTGCTTAAAGTGAGCAATTCAAATGGTGTACAAAGCAGCCAAAGGGTGATCTTTAATTAGTTTATTTGACTGTAAAATGCAAGACTGTGAAGACTGTTATCTCAGGGAAGGGATAAAAGGCAAGCAGAGGCAAAGATAACAGATTTCGACAGTCACAGGATCTGCTCTCTGGAAATCACAGCTGTTTTCCTTATGTGCCAGCCAACTGGAACTCGTCAAACGACTCTGTTGAAAGCCCACAGGTCCTGGCAGTTTAGAGAGGGATTCATACAGATGCCATGGGAAACTGGCCTGCTAAGGAGGTGAAGGGTATCCGATCTTCTGGTTTCTCTAGGCTAAGGGGCATGCTCAAGAACTGTGAAATCAAGTTTACGCACACGCGAGTGTGCGCACATGCACACACACACACACACACACACACACACACACACACACACACACACAGGTGTGCTTGGCTTGCAATCCTGAGGAACCTAGGTCAATCCCCAGATCTCACATAAAAGAGCTGGATGTGGTGACCACACTTGTAATCCCAGATCTGGGGAGATAAAGACAGGCAGACTCCTGGTGCTCACTGAACAGCCAGCCAGGCCTACCTACTGAGCTTCAGACAAGTGAGAGACTCTACCTGAAAGAAAACGGTAGATGGTGCCTATGGACTGACAGCCATACTTGTCCTCTGGCTTCACACCCACATACACACACGTACACACACACACACACACACACACACACACACACACACTCTCATTAAATACATGCTGTGAGAAAAGTGTGTTTTTTTTTCATTTCGCTCTCCTGTCCTCCCTTTCTCTCCCCATCTGTCCTTTTACCACAAGAGGCTAGAGTAAGAAGGCATTTATCAGATGCCAACCCCTCACCTGAACTTCCCAGTATCCAGAATTATGAGGCAACAAATCTTTGTTCACCATATCTTATTTAGTGTGGAGCTGGGGACACTCCCCAGCTGGTAGAGTGCTTGCCTGGCATGCCCAGGACCCTGGGTTCCATCCCCACTCTTGCATAAAGCCACATGTGGTGATGCATGCATTAACCAGTAGAGTAATATACACCTGTATTCTTAGCACTTAGGTAATGGAGACAGAAGCATCAGAAGCTCAAGGTCATGCTCAGCTATATATTGAGTTGGAAGCAAGCCTGGGCTACATGAGAATCTGTCGATAGATAGATAGATAGATAGATAGATAGATAGATAGATAGGTATACTAATTTGGAGAAAAAATGAATTACCCAGTCTGTGGTATTCTTCTATAACAGCACAAAACAGACAAAGACAGCCAACTAGCCAATCAACAAGCTTTGGGCATGACCCACACTGTTCTGGTTCAATGCTTGGATTTGCCAGCAGAGTAAAATGGTCCCCTTGGGCTACAACTCAAGGGACCTCATTTCTTTATAGAAACCAACAAGCTAGACTGCAAGTTGAAGCAAGTCAGTTTCAGGTGGAAAGCCAGCTGCATTAACAAATTCTCCCAGCCACTCTGATCCAATCAACAAACACATTGCCTCCAGCCTTATCTGCCTGGCATCAAAGCAACAGGATCAACTGCATCTGGTTGCCAAGGGCCCCCTGCCAGCCTGCTGCCCTTCCTGACATTTTCATCTCTCACTCCCCTCTGACTACTTGTCCTTATCCCTAGCACTTCTGTGCACTGCTGCCCCTTGAGCTGGCACTCACACTGAGCAAGGTCACCTTCGAAATTTCATTCTCACTAGGCTTTGTCTGTGTGTCAAACACTTCTGACCCTTAGAAAGACACCCAGTGAATAGTTGCAACCCAACAGCTTGGCTGAGATGAAGGGGGGAGGAATGGGGTTAGCATTTACTGAAACTGGGCAGGCTGAAGTGGAAATCCCCAAAGAGAAAGATGCAAAGTACACTGTTTCTAGCAAGGATGGAGAGATTTGTCGAACCAAAGTGGGTGTGGGCACCAGAACACAATGCAAAATTAGCTCTATAGTGAGAGGAAAATGTGAAGACTATATCTCTTTAGGTGAAG
This sequence comes from Cricetulus griseus, assembly GCF_003668045.3. Classification (NCBI taxonomy): domain Eukaryota; kingdom Metazoa; phylum Chordata; class Mammalia; order Rodentia; family Cricetidae; genus Cricetulus; species Cricetulus griseus. The sequence goes on from NC_048598.1 coordinate 60,306,548, forward strand.
AAAAAAAATTTCAAACCTGTAAAATAATAAAGAGAATAACTTAATAATGCCCCAATGAAATAAGTTATGTCTACTTTTTTCTCCAAGTCCTTTAAAAACCATGATAACCAGATGTGATCTTGCCTGTAATGCAGCAGTCAGGGGGCTTAGGCAGAGGGATGGAGAGTTCAGGCTAGCCTGGGCCACATAATAAGACCCTTCCGGAGAGAAGTGAGAGACAGGAAAAAAAGGGAGGGAAGAGGAGGGGAAGAAAAGAGGAGGGGAAGGAAAAAGGAGGGGAAGGGTAGGGAGGAGAGCACAGGGAAAGGGATCAGAGGGGAGGGGAGCAGGAGGGACGGGATCAAGAAAAGAAAAGAGGCCTGGGGCTGTAGCTCAGTTACTGGAGTGCTTGCCTAGTGTGCACAGAGCCCTGGATTCAATCCCCAGCACCTCATAAAACTGGTGTGGTGGTGCATGCCTCTAATCTCAACACTCAGGAGATAGAACCAGGAGGACAGAAGTTTAAGATGATCCTTGTCTATATGTCAAGTTCAAGCTCAGCCTGAGCTACACCCACCTTGTCTCAAAAAAGAAAAAGGAATGATGGCAGGGGAGATAAGGTGAAACCTACTTTTTTGATATTTTGGTCTCATGTCACCCATCTTTCTTCTGTGAAATGCCAATTATTCTCAAAAGTAAAAGCTATTGCTACTCAATCATCATGCTGGGGGTTTCAGTGTGTGTGTGTGTGTGTGTGTGTGTGTGTGTGTGTGTGTGTGTGTGTGTGAGAGAGAGAGAGAGAGAGAGAGAGAGAGAGAGAGAGAGAGAGAGAGAGAGAGAGAGAGAGAGAGAGACTTCTTGGTGGTTTTCCCTTCATGTTAAACATAATAAAGCTGCTAAACATCTATCTGCCTCTTTAAAGATGTGACACAAAGCAAACTCTGTTTCCTATAGACTCCATTGTGTGACGGAATAAAGTCTGCTCCTGGGTCTCTTCATGTGGAAGGATGCTTGTTTTACAGCTGCTCTGGGCCCCATTTCTGAACTTCACCTCTTTCAACAGATGTTGCTCACTTGTGGCCTGTGTCACTTTTGAAGCTAACCAACACCTCCCCCTAAGAGTGTCTCTCACTTTAAGTCATGTAAGTCAAAAGGAATCTCCCTACATACTTCATGCATATTAACCCATCTCATCTCTACAGTGCCCTAATTTGGATAGATCCAATTATCATTTCCGTGTGTGTAGTAGCAGTAGTAATAGTAGTAGGTTAGTGATGCATTTACCTGTGTGTGCACATGTGGAGACCAGAGGTGTGCTATGTGTATCTTCTTCAATTGCTCTCCACCTTAAGTTTATGAGACTGAGTCTCTCCCTGGACCTGGAGCTGACTGTTTCAGCCAAATTGGCTGGTCAGTGAGCAGTTGATGGTCCTCCAGTCTCTGACTCCCCAGTGCTAAGATTATAGGCAGAAGCCACATGACTGGCTTTGACATGGTTGTTGACTGTCTAAAACCAGGACTTCGATGCACAGCATGCACTTTACCCACTAAGCCATTATCCCCATCTTACAGAAAAGAAAATTTTATCTGTAAAACCTCCTGGTCTGTGTGTTTCTGTGATGGAGTCACAGGACTGCTAGGATTGCTCGTGTGCAACTGCACACTGTAGCCCTTGTCCCACCTAATGTCATTGCTCTCTATATAAACAACTGAACCTAGGGGTTCAAACCACCCCACTGTGCCCACATTTGGTTGTATGGTAACTACTCCTATGCCCTTGGTTTCCTACAAATACAGTTCTCATATCTTCACAGAGAATTTACCAGAACACAAATGTTGCCCAGAGTCCAGATTGCCCATTTGGTATGCAGGAATAAGTTAGCCAGCCAGCTAGCTTCATGAGCCAAAGGAGAGGCTGCAACTCCACTGGGGGTACATTGAGTCACTCAGCAAAGGCAAGACACAAGCCAGATGGATACAAAGGATACAGCTACCATCTCTCTGCCCTCCCTTTTCTTTCTGTGCTCTGATCACTTCTCTCTTCCAACTGGCCAGGGCAAACAACAGTCATCTTTCATGGCCAGCTTAATTCATCTCCAGAACTGAAGCCCATTCTTTCCTTTGTTGTGTGATTCCCCCAACAGTGTGCAATTGTCTGTTGTGTTCTCTCCCTTCATTTCTTTGACTTCCAAAAGGCAAGGACAACAGCTTATGCTTACATGTACCTATTAACCACTATTGGACTCACTGAAGGGACTGGAGAGATGCCTTGGAGATTAAAAGCATTGGCTGCTTTGAGAGGACCCAGGTTCGATTCACAGCATCCACATGGTGGATTACAGCCATCTATGACTACAGGTCCAGCGCCCTCTTCTAGTCTCCACAGGCTCTAGGCACATATATAGCACAGAAACATACACACAGGCAAACATTTATACACATTTTTCAAAAAAAAAAAAAAGACTCACTGAGGGGTGGGCCAGCAAGATGTCTCAGCTGCACAAGCCTAACAACCTGAGTTCAAAACCTAAATCCCAGAGAAGAAGGAGAGAACTGGCTCCCAAAAGTTGTCCTCTGACCTCCACATGCATATTGTGACTTATATGCTCCTGCCCTCACATCTCATACATATACTAGCCATATACATAGTAATATTCACACATACACACAGATATACATATAGATAGATGTATAGAGTTACTGAGGTGCAGAATGGGGAACAGGCACACTACCATGCCCAACCTTTTTACATGGGTTTGGGGAGCTCAGATCTTTGTGACTACATAACAGGCATTTCACCAACTGAGCCATCCCACAGTCCATGCCTGCTTCTTAATCTGGAAAACCAAGGTGGTCAAGATAGCACCTACTCTATGAACTCCTTATGACTTTAAACCTGTTGATCTACACCAAGCTCTTAGCATTATACACTATACAGCCTTAGCCATTTTGATCAGCATCACACCCTCTTCTAACATTTTTCTTTTTCACTCTCATGACGCTTTTCCACAGACACCTGATCTTTTGCTTTGCATCCTATGGGTCTAAAAGCCCACTTTAATATATAATGGTGATTTCTTTTTTCAAAAGCAATGATCATAAATGTCTGACACCATGGACAAAAAGGACTATAGCAAGCATACTCAAATACCAGTTTTCCCCCAATAGTATCTCTGAGTCCCAATTACTTTACCTGATGACATTTTCTTCATATCCTTTTGAAATGAGAAGCAATGGCAGGTATAGCAATCAGCTGAACCATGCATGGTAGGCTCTTGATTCACACAGACTTTCACTGTTACCACCGCCATCATGAACTAGCTTCTTTTGTGTTCTATAGAGTACTTAAGAGTACTTAAATACAAGGAGAGATGTTTGTTTCTTTTGAGTGAAAGAATATGTAGCACAGGCTGGCCCCCAACTCACTATGTAACCAAGAACAACCTTGAACCCCAGATCCTCTTGCCTCTGTCGCCTGAGTACTGATGACAGGCATTTAGCTCCAGGCTCAGCTTCAGAACTTACTTTTTTTTTTTTTTTTTTTTGCTTTTTTTTTTCGAGACAGGCTTTCTCTGTGTAGCTTTGGAGCCTATCCTGGCACTTGCTCTGGAGACTAGGCTGGCCTCGAACTCACAGAGATCCAGCTGCCTCTGCCTCCTGAGTGCTGGGATTAAAGTCATGTGCCACCAACGTCCGGCTAGAACTTACTTTTTAATAGTAGTTTAAAGAATTATTGACTCTTTAGCTACAAGACAGCATGAGTTCCATAAACTTTATTGTACAATTCCAAGACTTTCTACCAGTTGACAGTGATAGGTAAGAAAAATCTAAAAACAATTTTGTGCTGTGTCTATTTTAAGCAAAATCCTATTTCACTATACACACTGAAGGATGAGTTTAAAATTCCTGGGACTAGGGTATCATTCAGCTGATATAGTACTTGTCCAACATGAATGGGGTTTGATTCCCAGCATTTCGTAAGCCAGGTGTGCCAATCATGGCTTTGATCTCACCACTCAAGAGGTGGAGGCAAGCAGATCAGTAGTCCAGGGCCATTGTTAAGTACATACTGAATTAGAGATCAGCCTGGGCTGTGTGAGACACCTAAGATGGAATAGTTGCCTACCATGTTCCAGCTGGTTGTTGTCTCTGCCATGGCTTCTGACTTCTATGAGGATATGGGGATTTTTATAATGAAATAATAAATGATGAAACTTTTCAAAATGAAGGATTTGGCTTTAGTGGTATCCTAAGTGTGATTTCATGTCATATGCAACAGCATGCTTCACTATGTGAATTTAACATCATCAGTGGAAGACAGTGATGGTTGTTATTCAAGAGGCACCTTGCCTAAAGAACGCATGACAGTGGAGGAGCAAGTACCCAAAATCCCTTTGAATTGACGAGGGATTCACTACCTTAAAATCATTTTCAGACAAGGGGTGTGTGTGTGTGTGTGTGTGTGTGTGTGTGTGTGTGTGTGTGTGTGTGTACACATATATAATTAAATGGCTTTTGCTTCACATAATTAAGAACATAAGATTATATTTGGGGGCAATTGTCCTGTTTCACAGATCAGGAAAAAAAAAAAAAAAAAAGCTTGAGATATGAGAACAGCCTCTGAGGGCCAGTCTTCTGCCACCTTCCTCAGCTGGTGGCCTCTCTAGCTTGAATTTCTACATTTGTACTAAGCTCAAAAGCAACTGCCATTTCTTTTCTGGCTTAGATTTAGAAAAAAAATGTGAGAACTGAGGTCTAGGCCGCCAAAGGGTGGGGGGAGATTTACATCTACTTGTGTATGTAAGACGAAAAAGAAAGCAACCCAAGAGCAAGGGGAGAAACGCCAATTTGATGTAATTTTGTTTGATTGGTGTCATTGACTACTTTATCTACTTTTTAAATATCTACCTAAAAACTATGAGTTTTGGTGAGGAGGCAAGGCTGTGGCTGAGTTGATAGAGTACTTGCCAAGCATGCAGGGAAGCCCTGGGCTTCATTCCTAGTACCATGTAAAGTGGCTGCAGTTCCAGCAACGAAGAGATGGATGAGGGAAGATCAGAAGACCAAAATCATTCTTAGCTACATATTGAGCTTGAGGCCAGCCTGGACTACAGGAGACAATGTCCCCCCACCCCAAAGAGATGAGGAGAAGAGCCACCCATCTCTGAATCTTCGAGGCACACTGAGTAAGAGAAGAAGCAACTGAAAGGAAGAACTCCCAGAATAGAGAGCTGTATTAGTCAAAGAGGGATCTGTGGTCATGGTGTGTTTACCGAAAGCCCCATTATTTACAGAAATTCAAAGACAGCCAGGTCAGGAGACATTGGGGCCCAATGACGTCATCAGGAAGCCCTTCATCTACCTGGATAGTGTTGAATGCTGCTCACCAGAGTAAAATGGGTAGCTCAAAAATGGGCTTCAGTCCCTCCAGCTCTGTTCTAGACTTTGCAAAGAGCTACCACATTCCTGGGACGTGAGGAGTTATTTACAGGAGTGTGTATAGCTTACAGTGTCTACACCACTGAAGAAAATGTCTGTCCCTGTCCCAAGCAACCATTAATTGCCTGAAAGAGGGGCAGTGTCTCAGGCTTGCTGAGTTCTATGACACTCCTGTTTGTGTAGTGCCTTCTCAGTTTTCTAGATTAGATGGGAAATGGAGACCACCTCACCCCAGTGGCCCCTGGTCTCAGCATACTGTCCTGATGGTTATCTTCAAAGTGCCTAAATGTGAGAAATGTCTATGGCCATAGCATCCTGAGTGTTCACGAACCTCATCAAAATATGAGTTATTCTGAAACTGTAATTTGCTGAGGTTTTCTCCTATTAATCAACTGCATCGTTATTTCACCATTCATTGACACCTCTGCTAGGGAATACAGCACAGGAAACAAGGCCCCTAAGGACACCATAAAGAAAATATTTAATCTGTTCAATATTATTAGAAAAAGTCTTTAGGGCTAGTGAGATGGCTCTAAAGCATTTGCTGCCGAGCCAGAACCCACATGATGGAAAGAGAGAACTGACTCACCCAAGTTGACTTCTGCCCTCCACACATGCACTGAGGCACACACATGCCGATCACATACACACAAATAAATAACATTTTTAAAGGATCTTTTAAAAGTGACTTTAGGGACCATCAGTCTGTTAAGATGCTACCATTCTCCAAATGCTTTGCAGGTGAGTGCCACCTTTCAACGTTCCAGCAAATTGTCATCTCAAAATTTACACTCAAGAACTGCTCAGTCATGTCACAAAATAAGAAAAAAAATGTGATGTTTAAGCAGGTTTATGATTTTTGTATTGAGCTTCATTCATAGCTCTATTGGGGCACATGAGAATTAAAATGTGATTTTGGCCATAGAAAGAGAGAATACAGGGTTAAGGATGTAGCTCAATGACAGATTGCTCGCCTACAGGCAAGGTACTGGGTGCCATCCCACTGAACTCAGCCAGGACAGAGAAGGAGGAGGAAGAGAAGTAGGGAAATTAAAGGCCACATGCCTTTAATTCCAGCATTCAGGAGCCAGAGGCAGGTAGATCTCTGTGAGTTCAAGGCCAACCTGGTCTGAGTTCCTGGACAGCCAGAGCTGTTACACAGAGAAACTGTGTCTTGAAAACAACAAGAGAGAAAGAGAGACGGGGGAGAAAGGGGAAGGGGAAAGAGAAAAGGGAAGGAAAGGATGGAAGAGAGAAAGGGAAGGAAAAGGAAAGAGGAGAATGGAGGGTAGGAGGGAATGAGAAACAAGACAAGAGAAAAGGGAAAGAAAAGAGAAAACCCAACAGCCAAATCCTTCACATAGAAGAATCGTGGGTGGGCAGCACTGGGATCCATGCTGTGTGGTGGAGGGTACAGGCTCTCACAGACTCAGAATGCTGGCTTTTCCTTCTCATGCCTGTTCATTTATAGAGTCGAGATGGGCATCCCAATTCCAGAAAATTCTCACAATTAGTTTCAAGACAGAGAGCAGACAGCAGGAAGGAGGCTTTCTTCTGGCATCTTCACATTATTTATAAAAACAGCCCTTCTGTGAAACCCTTGCTTATGGCCCTTAGGTCACAGGAGCCAGACCTCATCTCAAGGAAGGCTAAGTCATATGGGTCTTTAGAGCAACCAGGCTATATTGAGAAGAAGGCAGGAAAGGCTTTGAAATGACTAGAGGGCTAGCTGGGCAATAATATCTGACACAAGGCGAGAGAGAAAAATTAAGGCTAAGTTCAGAAATGAACAATTAGCATTTGTTTACTTGATTCATAGCTGCTGGGTGACATGGCTAAAGCCGGAAGGTGGGTCAGCCTGACTCTAGCCTTCTGCATACATATTAGATAGAGCACATCAAGTTTGCCAAGAAGCCAAAAAGAGGCAGGCAACAATGGGGATTTCTGCATTAGCCAGATGAAATAAGGTGAAAGGCAGAGTTAGGTTTTCTTGAATAATATAGATACTGCCATTTTTCTTTGTCTTTTTCTTTTCCTTTTTGATTTTGTGTGTGTGGGGGGGGGGAGTGGAGAGAGCCCAGAATGAGTGAAGTCTTGAGTGAATATTTGTTGACAAGAGCCTGCCATGTTAAAGACACTAGAGCCTCAGACCCAAGGAGAAATGCCAAAAATTTTCTCCTGAGGTAAGGTTTAGAAGCATGGCAAAGCCTTCCTCAGAGGACCCAATGCCAGTGTTGATGGTGTTTGCAGAAAACGTCTGCTATAGCTCTCCTGCCTTGTCTAAGGCCTGAAGACTGCTACCCTGGAGAGACTGCTCTGAACAATGGAGATTAACTAAACCTGTTTATCTGCATGTCATAACCCCACCTCCTGGGCAAGCTGTATGCAGTGAGTAACACCACCTCTCTGTCCAAATCTATATGATAAACAGCCTGCACTTATTGGGAGCTGTGACTTCTCCAGAAGAGAGTCCAGATTGCCCAATTCCAGCTTTTGTCTGTGTAATTCTGTGTGTCTATATTTTCTTCATTCCCTTGCCACCCCCACCGGGTCCACCCCTGAAGCCATGCTGGATGTTGCACATGTGTTTGAGTTGTATCTGTGGCAGGGTGAAACGGGACACAGGTGTGGGAGGACTTAGTGTGTGTGGTGAGAAGACCACCTTAATGCCATTCCTCAGTGGCTTTCCTCCTTTTGTTTAAGACAAAGTTTCTCATTGGCCTGAACTTCAACAAGAAAGCTAGGCTAAGTGGCCCAAAAGCTTTCAGAAAGGTATCTTCCTGCCTCCACATACCCCATAGTGTTAGAATTGTCAAGGAGTTAGAATTGTTGGAAGTGTTAGGGAGTATCGTTTTGACTAGCTTTTTATGTAGGTTCTGAGAAGTTAAACTCATCATCATACATGCAAGGCAAGCACTTCACTGAGCTATCTTTTTAGCCAATACAACCACCTTTCTACACACACACACAAAAAAAAAAAAAAAACAGGCTTAGCTTTTAATATTTGTTAAGATTCACTTTTATTTTTATTTTTATGTGTGTGTGTGTAATTGTCTGGCACACCTGTACAGGTACCCCAGAGTCACAAGAAGGCACTAGATCCCCTTAACCCATGAAGCTGAGTTACAGGTGACTGAGAGCTGAACAACATAAGCACTAGGAACCGAACTCAGGTCATCTGGAAGAGCAGGAAGCATTTTTTAACTAAAGGAACTACTCGCTAAGATTTCAACAGACCATATGAACAGTTATCTGGTTCATAGTTCCAATGTAGGGATACATACCAAGATGGTTCAGGATATGTTTCCCTACCTTTGTCTGACATGTTGGGAGTCAGGGAATCTGGAGAGAGCTGACATGCTTCAGAAAATTAAAATGCATATGCTATTTAAATTTTACAAAGTATAAAGTCTACTGTCAAGATCAGTTAAAAATTCATTAATCATTAGTCTTGTGTGTTCTTGAGTAGCCTTGAGAACTTAACATGTGTTGAACTTGATTTAGCTTTAGTTCCTTTTTTACGGCATCAGAGATGATTTTTTTTTAATGGTTCTAGGAGCTGCATCGATGGATGGCTCAAGGGTTAAGAACTAGTCCTGCTCTTGCAGAGAACCTGAGTTCAATTCCCAGCACCCACATCAGTGGCTCACAACCACCTGCAACTATACCTCCTGGGATCTCATGCCCTTCTTCTGGCTTCTACAGGAAACTGTACACATGTGTAGTGGCATCTTGTTCTGCCTTAGGGTGTGGCTTCGATGTGATCCCTTAAAAAGAAAAAGAGGGGCCTCATGTTCTCTCTCTTGGGTTGTGGTCTGAGCATCCTTCATGGCAGCATCCTTCAGGGACAGAAGACCACGGCGGCTATTTACCTTAATTGTGTGAATGCTCCCCAAATAAATATCTGTTATTCATTTATTCGGGCACCCGTGGACTTCTTTTACCAGGCCTTCATACATGTACACAAACATGCACACTCACACAGAGAAAATTAAATAAATACATCTCTTTTAAAATAAAAAGCTTCTAAACTAGCGTGTTTTATATTTTTATTTTTCTGTTCTTGGGAGGCTAGAGTCTAGATTCTTTGTGGATAGTTATTAAAGGCCCATCTTTCGACAGAACAGAAAAAAAACAATGCCCTAAATGGTATTAAGAAAGCAACCACTCTGGGCTGAAATCCAGGGCCAAATTACTTGATTCTCTTATGAAACAAAGAGATGAGGTGTTGGTATCTCCTGAGCAGATCCATCCAGATCATGTACAGTGGGAGGCATCTACCTTCACACCCTCTATGAAGAGATGCTTTTATAAACAACAGTTAAGTGCTCACTTTAGCAGCACATATACTAAAAACTAGGACAATACAGAGGAGACGAGTATGGCCCCTGTGCAAGAATGACAAGCAAATTCACAAAGCATTCCAAATTCTTCATGCAAAAACTGCAAGAGTCTACAGTATCATTCAGCCTGCTATGGGTATCATTGTAAACAAGGAAGTTTACAAATTATGAAAGTTTGGCCTTAGCTTAGGCTTGTTCCCAACTAGCTCTTATAACTTAAATTAACCTGTTTCTATTAATCCTTGTTCTGCCATGTGACTTTTTTACCTCTCCTTCATTCTGTATGTCCGACTCCCTCTGTGTCTGACTGAATCTGAGCACCTCAGATTCTTCCCAAGTTCCTTTCCCCAGAAATCCTTCTTCTCATCTCCTGCCTGGCTATTGGCCATTCAGCTTTTTATTAAGCCAGCCAAAAGGCACCTTAGGGAGAGACACATCTTCACAATATACAGAAGGATCATCCCACAACAAGGAAGTTAAGGGTAAGATTCCTACCAAGAGAATTAATGTACATATTGTGCAAATCAAATACTCTAAAAGCCAAGATAGTGTCCTGAAATGGGTGAAAGAAAATGATCAGACAAAGGAAGCCAAAGAGATAGGCAACTGGGTTCAAGTGAATCGCCAGCCTGCTCCACCCAGAGAATCACATTTTGTCAGAACTAACAAGAAGGAGCCTGAGATAGTGGAACCCATTCCCTGTGAGTTCATGGCTTAATGTACAAAAAGAAATAAAGACACTAAATCATCCTTCTAAAATTAAAAATTAAAAAAATGAACATTGAGGCCTGGGGATGCAGCTCAGTGGTAGACTACTTACCTAACATGCACAAGGCCCTGAGTTCAATCCCTGCTACTCCAATAAATAAATAAAAGTACAATTAAATTGATAAAATCAAAAAGAGCAATTGATGACTTTGAAATCACATGACACTTCTGATAGATTGTGGTCTTTGATGAGTTTACTAGGAACCCTGTCACTATTTCCGAACACAGAAACAGTACACTTATGGTTTCAAACAAGCATCTAATTTTAGAATAAATGAAATTCATAAATAGTCTTCATCTATGACCCCTGTAGAGTAGTTCTTGGAAATTCTTATGTCATGCCTATACTCACAGGTACCCCATGACTATAACAAGCCTTTGATAGCTAGCAGGGAGTTGCCCAAGCTCTGTCCCTGGAGTCCTACTTCTCTGTTCTTCCAGTATCAGAATGTCTTCCCCTGCAGCAGACAAGGCAGTAAGTCCCTTCTTAAGATAGACCTAAGTTTCATCCCCCTCTGCCACAGACATCGTAGAGGAAAACCTATAAGTATGGCGTGCACAAACTAACACCTCTCAGATCCCCGGCCATGGAGGGACTTGCTTTCCAGATAAGAACTGTAGCCAACAGATGGCTGCCAGCTGTCAGCATTTTCATGGTCATCCTTGAATAGAAAGAACCACTTTGCCAAGACCAGGCCTTCTCAGCACAGTCTGCATTTACTGGCTAAGCAAGGCAGTAGGCTGTAAACTGAGACAGCTTGGTTTGGCATGAGAAATACAGGTGAGCAATACTCTCCAGTGATTTCCAGAGGACCAGCCAAGTTTTTTTTTTTGTTGGACCTGCATGGCAATTCACCTTTTTCTTCTACCCAATCCAGTAACTCACCTCTTCTAGTTGGTTTCTGTTTGTCTATAAGATACTTAGCCTCATAGAACAGTTTCTGATATACAGAAAAGTTGGGAAGATTTATCAGTTCAGTCTCCCCCCATTACTAACACTTTACATTAGGATGGTTGTTTTTGTGATGTTATGTTTGTTTGCTTGCGTTAAGACTGGGTCTCTAGCCCAGACTGGCCTCTAGTTCCCTATGTAGCTAAGGATAGCCTTGAATTTCTGATACTTCTGCCTTTACCTTCCCAGAGCTGGGATTACAGGAGTGAATCACCATGTGTGCTTTATGCTGTGCTTGAAGATCAGAGCCAGAGCTTCATGTATACTAACCAAGCCCTCTACCAACTCAGCCGCATCTCCAGCCTTACTGGTACAAGTAATGAACCAGTACCAACACACTGCTATCAACTAGTCTAGTTTTGATTAGATTTCCTTAGAATTCAGCTACTTCTTTTTCCATGAGCCATGGTCATCACATTGCTTTTAGTTATCATGTTTCTTCAGGCAATGGTCTTTCCACAGGATCTAAAGATCCATCTTATAATCTACTTCTAGGGGCAGATATGGTGGTGTTTGCCTGATATCCTAACATTTGAGAGGTCAGAACAAAAAGACATGATGTTCAGAGTCACCTCTATCCACATAGGAAGTTAGAGACCAGCCTGGGTTACATAAAACCCTATGTTTAAATTTTTATTTAATTTTAAAAGAGGAGCTACAAAGATGACTCCATGGTTAAGGGAACTTGCTGCTTTTTCAGGGGAACAGAGTTTGATGCCCAGTACCCACACAGGGTGGCTCACAACCACCTTTAGCTCCAACTCTGGGAATCTAACACCCTCTACTGGCCTCCAAAGGCACACACACACACACACACACACACACACACACACACACACACACACACGACATACACATATAGTCACACATATAAATTAGTAGAATCTTTGAAAACTTTCAAAAAGGAAAATAAAAACCTGTTTCTAGACCTAACCTGTGTGTGACCATTGGCTGCATGCACAATAGCCCTGCTACTTTCTTCTTGCTAACAGCACCCCAGTATCATTAATTGCAATGTGTCTATGGAAAGAAACTTGTTTTTTGTTGAATGGTATCTGATCCAGACCTAACCAAGACATAAGGGGATGTTTTCTTCTAGGGGCTTTCCTTTTGGTTGATAAGTAAATAAATAAAAGTTATCAAATGAGGCTCTACACATCACTGGGTATTGATAACAGTTAATGGTTTCTGAGGGAGGAAGAGATTTTTTCTTCAATGGTGTAGACACAGGTGCCTGTGCTCCTGGAAACAAAGCTGCCCTCATGCTACTTGTCTTAGGGTTTCTATTGCTGTGAGGAGACATTCTTGACAACGGCAACCTTTATTTATAAAGGAAAACATTTAACTGGGGCTAGCTTTCAGTTAATAGGTTTAGTTCATTGACATCATGGCAGGAAACATGACAGCATGCAGAAAGACATGGTGCTGGAGAAGGATCTGGGAGTTCTACATCTGAATCTGCAGGCAGCAGGACAAGAGAATGGGCCACTGGGCCTGGTTTGAGCTTCTGAAACCTCAAAGCCCACTCCATGTGACACATTTCCTCCTACAAGGCCACGCCTCCAATAATGTCACTCCCTGTGAGTCTATGAGGGCCATTTTCATTCAAATTACCACACTCCTGGGTAAGCAATCCTAAGAAACCCAGTGTTTCACACACACACACACACACACACCAATGACTATGAAAGTAGAACTTGTTGAGAAGAAAAAGGGAATCAGCAGGAGTGAGAGAGGGTTAGGATAAATCTGATTGAAATACGTTATACACTTGCATGAAAATGTCATAATGAATTGTGTTATTCTGTATAATTATTACTAGTATATGAATATGCTAGTAAAGATATCTTAAAGTTATAAGAAGGATCCAAGGAGAGAATTTGTTGCTCTGAGTTTGGGTCCTGTTCTCCCCCATCTGCCTTAAGCCCTGCTGAGTGATGACTGTAACATAATGGCTCTGGCAATATGGCAGACTGTAAGAGGACAGCTTCAGATCCTCCTGCCGTCACTGAGCTACAGAACCAACACTGTAGCTGGAATTCCTGTTAAACTGGTAAAGAATAGAAAGTCCTTATGATGCCACCATTTCTACTTACTAGGGATAGTGTAGAGAAAGTGTTTACAATAAGGAGCACAGTGGCTAAAAGGAAGATAGAACTCATCAAATGTGTGTATGTGTGTTTATGTATGTGATGTGTGCATGTGTACACAAGTGTGTGCACAGGTGTATTTACCCATGTGTGCCCATTCAAAGGCCTTAGAAGGCCATTGAGTGTCTTCTTCTAATGCCCTCCACCTTATCCCCTTGAGATAGGATCTCTCAGCTCAAACTGGAGCTTACTATTTTTCAGCTAGGCTGTCAGCCAGCAAGCCCCAACAATCCTCCTGTTGCTACCTCCCTAGTGTTGGGGTTACAGGCAGGTATAGCTAAACCTGGTTTGGTTTGGTTTTACAAGATGGGGTTTCTCTGTGTAGCCTTAGCAGTCCTGGAATTCACTCTGTAGACCAGGCTGGCCTTGAACGCAGAGATTCACCTGCCTCTGCCTCCTGCGTGCTGGGATTAAAGGTGTGCACCACCACCACCCCAGCATTAAAGCCAGCTTTTTACATGGATAGTAGGAGTCCAAACTCGGGTCTTCATGCTTTCATGTCAAGAATTCTTACTCACTGAGTCATGTCCCCAGCCCAGATGAATTTTTAAGAAAACAGCCCCACAGAGGCTGAACAGGACAAATGGTTCTTGCCAAAGCAGCAATAGCCCTTAGTGGCTGGATCCTTACTTCTCTGCTCTGCTAGGTGTCTTTTCTCTGCCTCATAGTTCCCACTCCCCATAAAGATGACTTACTTATTGCTTCCTACACCTCTCTTAATCTGACGACCTTTTAGCTTCACGTCCCACTAGAAGTTCTCATGTGGCCCCTGTTGAAATCTCTTAGGGGGAGAATATAGTCAACTTGGCTTGTCTTTGTGAGGTCACACCTCAGGACACACACCACCTGGGATATCTTGTCTTAGTTCCATCAGTTATGCTTGGAAGAACAAGGTCTCCTGGTGTAAAGCCTAGTCATGCAGAGCTGCCTCTTCAGCACAGCTGTGTGAGAAACTGAGTGCTCAGGCACTGAGACATTGAGTCCAGGATCTGCAATAACTGGTAGCATCATCTCTATTCTCTCTCTTACCAAATTAATCTGTTTCTAATACTTGAATGTATGCATGTGCAAATTTCTATGTGTGGATGCATGTATGTGTACAGAATATACACACACTTGGGTGAAGGCCCAAGGACGGCCTCAGATGTAGTCCCAGAGGTATCATCCACCTAATTTTTTGAAACAAGGCTTCTCACTGACCTAGAACTCATGGCAGTGCTAGTGGCCAGTGAGCCTCCTCTCACTACCTCCCTTGCATGGGGCTTACAAGCATGCACCAGCATGCCAGCTTAAAAAAAATGTATCTATGTATTTTTATTTATTTTGGGTGGGTGTGCATGTGTGTGCCACAGTGCATGTGTGGAGGTCAGAGGACAGCATGCTGGAATTGGGTTCTCTCCCTTCATCAGGCAAGCCCCAAGGATCACCTAGGTCTAAGACTTGGTTGCATCCACCTTACAGACTGAGCATCACTGGCCCACTCCTAGCTTTTTTAAAACTTGGGTTCTGGGAGTTAAACTCAAGTCGTCATGCTTGCAACATAAATATGTCTTCTTTGAAGCCTTGGCCTGGAACTTTTCTAATCTATTTATATTGTTATAAACTGGAAGCATTCATGTCTCATGTGAATGAAAGATAGGGTATTTCCATATATACTTTTGGTTACTCCAAAGACCAGAAAGAATGGGTAAGGGAAGAAAGAGAGCAAAAGAAAGGAAGGAAAAGAGAAGCACAAAGCAAGTTTTTGATGGATGCAGACAGGTGTTGTGATAAAGACTTGGCACTTCAGCAAGAGAAGGAAGCAGAAAACACAGTGTAGGAGGATTGAGGTCCAAGCCAGCTCCCATCTCAGGCCAGAACCAATGGGAAACAGAGTGTGTGTCATGGAAGACAGAGGTTTTAATGGGTGACAAAAGCTAGACTAATCCAACAGGCTCCTGTGGCTCAGTTCTGCTCCGGGAAAACATTCCACGCTCTCAACCACACATGGGTCACTGGGTTCTGCTCACAGGCGTGCCATGTGTCTTCCCTGGCATCAGTGTAGGAGACATTGTTACTGAATATCTCATCAGAGTGGCCTAAGATAACTCCGTTTCCCCAAGGGCCAAAGATGACTCCAACCAACCACACTGAATAACAACACAAGCCAGTGTGCCCAGAATCACAAAGTGGAACTGAGGTGGGGCTTGTACTCCATGACGAATGAAGTTTCTGGCAACCATTTGCTGTGCCAAAACCTTAGCTTTCATTCCTCTCTTGATTTTTAAAGCTGGTCTTTGAACACTCTTCTGGAGGTAGTTGGTCCTTTTGATGTTCAGTGCTTACATGAAAAAGATGAGTTACCTCATTTCTGCAGAGGGGGCCAACCCTGCTCTCTATGGGAAGAGGCAAGCTGTTCAGGCATCTATGCCCACGAAGGAATGAAAGCTGTTTTTCTTAGAAGGTTCAAAGTTAATATGTCAATTAAATTCCAATGAATTGTGCATCAGACCTTGAAATGCAGAAGCTACGATAGGAACCTGAAAACACGGGGTTAGAGAGCCATTACTAGGAAGATAAATGAATCTGAAGTACTGGCCATAGTGGCTAACTTCCTTTCCTTTTTTGTTTTGTTTCTAGTGTGTATGCTTTTGTGTGAGTCTGCATGTGAGGGCAGTAAGAATTAACTAAAAATAAAGTAAGTCTTGGTTAGGGTTTTTATTGTGAAGAGACATCATGACCACAGCAACTCTTCTGAAGGAGAACATTTAATTGAGGTGGCTCCCTTATAATTTCAGAGGTTCAGTCCATTATCATCAGGATAGGGAGCATGGCAGCACGCAGGCAGATATAGTGCTGGAGCTGAGAGTGCTATATCTTGACTCAGAAGCAACAGGAAGCTGACTGACTGTCACACAGAGTGAAGCTTGAGAAAAGAGACCTCAAAGCCCACCCCCACAGTGACGAACTTCCTCCAACAAAGCCACACCTACTAACAGTACCACTCCTTTTGGGGGCCATTTTCTTTCAAACCACTACATCTACATAGACTATGGGTTTTGAAGAGGTTTCTTCAAACAGGACAAAAATTCCTGCATGGAGAAGGAGAAGTGGACACAAAGCCACTCCTAACCAAGAAGCTACTTCCAATTGATACAAGCTGGGAAAGAGAAAAAATCAGTTTTTCCCTAATGGAGTGTCACCAGATAGATCAGCTACACTCTAAGGTGGGACCCATGTCCAGGAATGGTTAGCTGACATAAAACAGACTGACTCCATGATTTTATGAACTTTTTGTTTTGTTTTTTGCCTTATTGGGGTTGTTTGTTTTGATTTTTGTTTTCAGAGGTTGGGGTTTTCTGAGAGAAAGGGAAAGAACACGTAGGTAGGGAAGTAGGGAAGGATCTGGGTCAAGTTAAGAGAGGAGAAAGAATGTTATCAAAATATATTGTATGAAAAAGATTACTTAAAATAAATCAGAAAAAAAATTTAGTTTCATGAACTTTCAGAAGCCTTGCTCTGGGTCTGAGGACACACCTCAGTGAGTAAAGTGCTTGCCATCCAGGCATAAAGAAGCTATGTGAAAGCAGACACAGTACTGTGTACATCTGTAATGATAACATCCTTAACGTTATGGGAAGTGGAGACGGGAGAATCCCTAGAAGCTCATTGGCTTGCGTAGGCATCCATAGAACAACAAAGAGAACATGTCTCAAACAAGGTAGGAAGCAAGAACTAGCAACAACCCCAAGGCTGTTTATTCTCTGACCTCTATACATGCTGTGGCGTTCATGCATCTGCATTCACAGACATGAATGTGCACATACCCATATCAAAAAATAAGAAATAAAAAATTAAGGCCCAGACTGGGGCCTGCATAAATGGTTCAGTTAGTAAAGTGCTTGTCTCGTGACCTGAGTTTAGTCCCTAGGACCCTTATAGAAGTGTTTGGTGCAGGAGTGCATGCTTGCAATCCCAATGCTGAAGAGCTAGGGACAGGTGGAACTCTGGGCTCAATGGCCTGTGAATCTAGCCTATTTGGCAAGTTCCCGTCCAGTCATAGAGCCTGTCTCAAAGAAGCTGGACAGTGTTCCTAAGCGTGATACCCAAGGTTATCCTCCAGCCTACACACACACACACACACACACACACACACACACACACACACACACATTACATGCACACACACACACACATGCACACACACACACCACACACACCACATGCACACACACACACACACACCACACGCACGCACGCACGCACGCGCACACACACACACACACACACACATGCACACGCACACGCACACGCACACGCACACACACACACACACACACACACACACACACACACACACCTGCACATACCTGCATACATGGGAATATGTGCCCACACATTAATAATAAAGAGGAAGATGAGATACATGACCATATTTTTAAATAAGCATAGCCAACCAAAAAAGCCCAGGAAAAGTTTAAAGTGCCTTTTACTATCTTCTATGTCATCATGTTGCCTTTTCCCATGGGTTTCCCTTACAGGCATCTGTAATTCTTGATATTTTTATTTTTTAAGACTTGTTTTTGTTCAGAGGCACTATCCCTTTGGGAGTCTGTCTGAATCAGGAAGTGGGGCCACTCCAGGAAAGCATGGGCCAGTCTGAGATAGACAGAATTTCCTTATCATCAAGACATGTCCTTGCCCAGACATTTCAAGGAAGTGTTGGGGAAGGTGTCTTCATTCTAGAGCATACCTGTCACTACAAGAGGGGAGGCTATGAAGACAAACCCATGTGGAGTTTCCTATTTGGAACCAGACTTCACTAGATCCAGGCTAACATCAGCTAATTTCTTCCAAAAAGTTAAAAGAAGAAAACCAGGTTTAGGGAGAGGATTGCTTTATGTCAAGAATTGCAAACACTTGGACAGGACTGGGGAGATGGCACAGACAATGAGGCACTTGCCATGCAAGTGTGAGAACCAGAGTTCTGACCCTCAACACCCACAGAAAAGCCAAGCAGCAGCTGCCGGGAACGCTGGCACTCGAGAGGCAGAGAGAGAGAGAGCATCCGCAAGGCAAGCCAGCTGGCTAGACTAGCCAGTCAGAGAGCTCTGAGTTCACCTGAGAAACCCAGCCTCAGGAAATAGACAGTGGAGGAGGATACTAACAACAAGCTTGGGCCTCTACATGCATGTACACATGTGCACTCACACCTGTTTGCACATACTCATATCCATACACATGTGAACATGAATACACATACACATCACACATACATATGCGAAGAAAAAAACCTGAAAAATTTAGATGGAGCTGGGGAAATGGCTCAGTTTGTAAAATGATTCCCACACAAGCAGGAGGACCTCAGTTTGATCCTCTCGGAACCCATGTAAAGAAGCTGGATCTGGTGGTGTCTGCTTGTAGTCCCAGCGCTGAGAAAGTGGAGGCAGGTAGATTTCTGGGCTTCACTGGCCAGCCAAATAAGTGAGCTTCAGGCCAATAAGAAACCATGTCTTGAAAAAATCAGAGTAGATTGTATGACTGACAAATGCTAGCCAACACTGACTCTGGCTTCCACATGCATACACACACACACACACACACACACACACACACACACACTCATACACACACTCACACGGACCACAAAATATATTAAGAATAGAGAAAGTAGATGAGGGAGGTAGGAAAGGCAAACTGTCTGTGAAGCAAGCTGCTTCTTTCATGGCCTTCTGCTGTTTAATAAAAAGGATGATAAACAAGTTTAGTGGCAGCCCAGTGACAGGGTTATACATTCAATAAATGTTTTTAAGCATCTATTGGGTGGAAGAATTGTTCACAGAACAATGCAGAGTAAGGAAGCTAGAGCTCAAATAGCAGCCACATAATTAAAGGGTGAGAGTGTAGCCCAGCAGTACAGTATGTGTTCATCACTGGTTTCCATCCCCCGTACCAAAAAGACCAACAAACAAAACCCACACACAATTAATTGTAAGAAAGACAACCGGCTTGAGATGCAGCCTTGGCCCCTGTGGACCAGATTTTCTGTATGCTGAGTCTGAGAAAACGCCTTCCAGACTGCACCTCTGTGATGCTGATCTCATTAACCACAGCTGGTTCTTTAGCCCCCACTGACCAGTACCCACTGTCCCAGTAAAGCAGAGGTTTCACTGCAATGGTGCTGGTCTCTTGCTGGTCACAACATATGCTTGCACCCCGCTGACCACCAACCAGAGAGTCTTACTCCAAAATATCACAGGAATGTCCTAGACAGTCCTTGCTTTACTCTGAAACTTCACAAACCAGGCCTCCACGGCCCACATTTCCCTTCATGAGATTGTCATCTAAGCTTACGAAAGGACAGCTCATGAAGTTCTGAACACTGGTTGACTTTTTCAACTCCAAGTCCCCAAATACTCCGAAGTCTTCCCAAAATAGTCCAAAGGCACAAAAAGCCACATGGTCAGGGTTATCACAGCAACACTCTGCTCTTGGTACTAAATTCTGTCCCAGTTTGCTTTTTCCATTGCTGTGATAAAACACTCTGACCATAAGCAACTTGGAGGAGGAAAGGGTTTATTTCATCTTACACTTCCAGATCACAATCCATCTTTAAGGGACTCAGGATAAGAACTCAAGACAGGAACCTGGAAGCAGGAACCATGGAGAAATGCTGCCTACTGTCTTATTCAAGAGCTCGTGCTCAGTGAACTTTCTTATTCAGCCCAGCCAGACCCATCTGTCTAGGGATGGTGCCACCCACAGTGGGCCAGACCTTCCTACATCAACCATTAAGCAAGGCAATGCCTCATAGGCATGGCCATGAACCAATCCGATTCAGACAATTTCTTAATTGAGGTTTCCTCTTCCGAGGTGACTCTATATCATTGGTTCTCAACCTATGGGTCACAACTCCTTTGGGGTTGCATAACAGATATTTACATTACAATTCATAACAGTAGAAAAATTACAGTTATAAAGGAGAAATGAAAATCATTCTATGGTTAGGGGACACCACAACATGAGGAACTATATTCAAAGGTCCCAGCATTAGGAGGGTTGAGAACCACTGCTTTAGATTGTGTCAAGTTGGCAATAAAAATTAACCAGGCCAGAGATATTGTGATGGAGACATGTATGGACCACTAGAATGAATGCTGAAGCTATGTAACCTAGTCTTGGAAGTCAAGGAAGCTTCTCTACGGAAATGGCACTTAAGACGGGCCCACAGAGACAAGAGAACATTTGTTGTATTAAAAAGTGAGCCCAGCTCCTGTACTTACTTCTTTGGGCCTGCTCTCAGGCCCTTCCAGCTACCTGCTTCCTGGCAGCCTCCCCATAGGGGGCTGTGGCTCCACCCCTCCCACTCCCACTGGGCTGGCCTCTGCATCTGACAAGAGAGAGGGCAGCGGCAGTTCAGAGGGACATGGGGACACCGACAGGGAAGCTCAGCCTCCCACCGCAGCTCCGCTTTATGGTGGTGTCCCATTTTCCATGAGTCACAGGATCTAGTTACCCAGCGGTAGAAGACTGGGCCCCCTGTGATGCTGTCCTCCTTAGCAGACTGAGCCACCTGGGCTTGACCGCTCAGCCCCTCCGTGCTTCTCCAGAGCTCAGGCAACCTGGACCAGAGCAGAGTTATCTGAAGAAGCTGCACACACAGGAACGGGCATTGGAAGAGGTGAAGTTGGCCATCAAGCCATACTACCAGAAGAAAGACATCACCAAGAAGGAGTACAAGGACATCCTGAGGAAGGCTGTCCCACAAGATCTGCCGCAGCAAAAGCAGGGAGATCAACCCTGTCAAAGTGGGCAACCTGATGAGGGCCTATGTCCAGCGCTACCGCTACTTCTGCAAGCACAGGCGCAAGCCGGGGGACACCCCAGGACCCCCTCAGCCACCCAAGGAGCTAGGGCCCCCAGACAAGGGTGGCCCAGGCCTTTCCCTGCCTCCTCTCTGAGACTTCATACCCTGTTCCTGCACCTCTGAGACTCTGGACATATTTATGGCTTCACTTCCCCACTAAACCTCCCCACACCCCCAGTGGGATGATGGGGTCCGTTGTGAGGAAGAGGAGAGCCCCCAACCAGCCTTGCCCCTACCCATTATCCTGGCCCCTTAGCCTATCCCCAAGGCCTCAGCCCTTCTGTCATGTCCCCTCCAATTTTATTAAAGATTTCATGAAATTCAAAAAAAAAAAAAAAAAAAAAAAGTGAAAACAGGCAACAAAACGGTTCAGAGGGTAAGGGTGCTTGCTGACAACCTGATGACCTGAGTTTGATCCCAAGAACCCACACGGTAGAAGGTGGAAGGAGGACACCAAGTCCTGCAAGTTGTCCTCTGACCTCCACACTCACCCTAAGGCACATGATTGCCCACACTAGTTTAATTTCTTTGTTCTGACAAAGTTCTCTAACAAAAGCAGCTTAAGGAAGAAAGGAGCTTATTTCAGCTTGCAACTCCAGCCCAGAATTGTAGGGAAACCAAGTCAGGAACTTGGAACATCCAGCCACATCATTTCCTCAGTCAGGAGCAGAGAAATAAATGCATGCTGGATGGCTTGCCATCTGTGCTCAGATCTGTTTCTCCACTTCCAGACAGTCCAGGATTCCTTGTCTAGGGAATGATGCCACCTACAGGGGGCTGAGTCATCCCACATCAATTAATTTAATTAAGACAATCCCCTACATGAACCTAGGTAACAAAGTGGACCCTAAAAGAGACATACATGGATCTGCGTAGAAAAGAGGGAAAAAACAAGATCTCCTGAGTAAATTGGGAGCATGGGGGGAATAGGGGAGGGTGGAAGAGGAGACGGGAGGAGAGAAGGGGAGTTCGGAAGAAATGTATAGCTCAATAAAAACAAGCTCAAAAAAAAGAAAAAAAGACAATCCCCTATACAATCCAACCCAAAGTAGACAGTCCCTCATTGAAACTCTTCCCACGTGTTTCTAGGTTGTGTCAATCAGACAATTGAAGCTGACTGTCACAAGCATGAAATTTTTACAAGAATCTACAGCACTCTACTACTAATTACAATAGGAGAGAGAATGTTAAATTCATCATTCTTTGGATTCACCTATATCATAATAACAATACAAATATAGATGTACAACATTTTAAACAACCAATTGATCCAGACTTTGTGGATATAAAGCAGATAACAATATCCCCATATGTTGTGGGATATTTGCACACTGTGTGCAAATGCATTGCTGTGATTGGAATAATAAAAAGCTGAACAGCCAATAGCTAGGCAGGAGATATATATGGAACTTCCCGGCAGAAAGTGGACTCTGGGAAGAAGAAAGGCAGAGTCACCAGCCACATGGAGAGGAAACAGGAGGTACAAGCTGGAAGAGAAGTAACACCATGTGATAGAACCTAGATTAATATAAATGGGTTCATTTAAGTTATAACAGCTATTTAGGAACAAGCCTAGGCTATAGGCTGAACTTTCATAACTAATAAGAAGTCTCTGTGCCATTATTTGGGAGCTGGCTGGTGGGACAGAAAAAGACTTATTATACCCATGTCTCCATAACTTTGCATACCTTCGGGGGGTTCCTTCCAATCCTTCTAGCCCCTTCCTCTGTACCTAACTTCTGTCATTATATGGAACTATGGAGGGAAAGAAACAGGAGCCGGAGAGTTAAATAGAGAGGTCAGCTAACACTAAGGGGCCATTTGAAGGATCATATGGAAACAGATTACATAGAAGCTTCTTAAAATATGCGCATATATATGAAAGAAATCTAAGTTGAATCACCAAATAATGGGGGAAACAAAGACTCAACTAAACATCTCTTGCCACCAAGTGAACCTCCCTCCAGTGCCAGCAATGGGTTACATCTAGTTAAGTTGTTGGTCAAAGGTGCCCCCTGGGAGCCCCCAAGCTGTTCAGACTGTTGCCAAGGCTATTGATTTCTCTCCGAAAACTGATGGTAAAGCCCTATTGCTAAAGACAGTACTCACCTATCTCATTGAACACGGAGAATCAAGCTGGTGCTGACTAGTGTCCATGGTACTGGAAGGTGCTCTGAGCACTACCAGAAGACAAAGCTAAATACTCACCCAGCTACAGACCCTTCCACCTACAATAGTGACCTGTTTGCAGAATATGCTGGTTCGATAGTGGCACAAAAGTTTGGGACTAGCCGGGCGTTGGTGGCGCACGCCTTTAATCCCAGCACTCGGGAGGCAGAGGCAGGTGGATCTCTGTGAGTTCGAGACCAGCCTGGTCTACAAGAGCTAGTTCAGGACAGCCTCCAAAGCCACAAAGAAAGCCTGTCTCGAAAAAAAAAAAAAAAAGTTTGGGACTAACCAACAGCTATCTGATTGGATTCAAGGCCCACTCCATGAGATGGAACCCGTGACTGGTACTGCTTGGGTGGCCAAGAACCTAAAACTAGATAGGTCAAACCAAATACAAATGCTCTACTAATAGAACATTGTAATAAAATAACTCCTAACAACATTCTGCTACATCCATAGATCTGTGTCTCCTGAAGCCATCATCAGAGAAGCTTCCTCCTACAGTTGATGGAAACTAATACAGAGTCTTACAACTGGACAATGTGTGGAGAGTGAGAGACCTTGGAACACTCAGTCCTAAATGGGATGTCTTCATTAACTCCACTCAGGGCTCAGAGAACCCTGTCACAGAGAAGACAGAAAAATTATAAGAGCCAGTGGGGAGGAACAGCAGACACCAGGGACACAGTGCCTTCCAGACACAGTAGGGCTGACAAACATATGTACTCACAGAACTGTGACAGCATACACAGGGACTGTACAGGCCCAAGCCAGATGGGGTCTCAACATGGAGACAAGAAGTGAATATGAATCTCCACTCCTAACCCAGAAGCTATCTCCAATTGGCAGTTGCACACAAAGGAAAAATTAGTTTTCTCCAATAGAGTCTCACTGGATACACAAACCACACTTAAAGGAGGCCCCATGTCCAGCAGTAGATGGCTGTTGTGGTTTCAAAGAAAATGGCTCCCAAAGGGAGTGGCACTGTTAGGAGGTGTGGCCTTGGAGTAGGTATGGTCTTGTTGAAGAAGTGTGTCACTGTGGAGGAGGGCTTTGAGGTCTCATATATGCTCAAGCTATGCCCAGTGAGATAGTCCACTTTCTGTTGCTTGCAAAACGTAGAACTCTCAGCTACCTCTCCAACACCATGTCTGCCTGCATGGCACCATGCCCCACCATAATGATAATGGACTGAATCTCTGATACTGTAAGCCACCACCTCAATTAAATGTCATACCATGGTCATGGTGTCTCTTCACAGCAATAGAAACCCTAACTAAGACAATGACCAATAGAAAACAAACTTAATGGTGTTTTGTAGATTATTTTTATGTTTCATATTGCTTTGATTGGACATTTTTGTCTTCTTGTCTTTTGCTCATGTATTATGGTTTCCAATTTTGTGTTTTTTATGGTGTGTGTGTGTGTGTGTGTGTGTGTGTGTGTGTGTGTGTGTGTTTCTTGGGCTTTTGCTGCTGTTTTTGCTCTTTTGATTTTTTCTATGCATTCTGTTTGCTTAGTTTCATTCTGGTTTGTTTTCTATTGGCCTTTTTGTTGTCTAAAGAGAGAGAGAAAAGGCTTAGAGTTGGATGAGTGAAGAGGTGAGAAGGATTGGGAGGAGATGAGGGAGGGGAAATCACAATCCAAATAGTGTATGAAAAAATATTTTCAAGTTAAAACACAAACTAAGTTTTAAAAATCAAAAACAAAACAATAGTTGCATTTACTCAACTAAAATCTGTTTAAAATCCATAAGCACATTTGTAATAACCTGAGAAATCTTCTTCTTGCCAGAAAAATACCTTTGCTGTCTAATTATTTCAGAGTTTTGATTTGCCAACATTGTTTATAAACTCTGTTGTTTTATGTATTATGTATTTTTCTTTTAAATCTTAACTGTGACATCTAAAACAGCTTTACTGAGGGAAGACAAAGTGATGGCACAGCAGTTAAGAGTATGTACTGTTCTAGCAGACGCTATATTTTAGTTCCCAGAACTCATTTGGGGTGGCTTATAAACACCTGTTAACTCCATCTCTAGATCAGTGGTTCTCAACCTTCCTAATGCTGCAACCCTTTAATACAGTTCCTCATGTTGTGGTGAACGCCAACCATAAAATTATTTTGTTGCTACTTCATAACTGTAATCTTGCCACTGTTATGAATCATAGTGTAATATCTGATATGCAGGATATCTGATGTGACCCCTGTGAAAACTCACAGATTGAGAACCACTTTCCAGGGAATCCTACACCCTCTTCTGGCTTCCACTGCACTCATACACACACACACACACACACACACACACACACACACACACACACACACACACACATTTTTTTAAAAGAAATTTTACTGAGCTATAACTCACATACCATTTCAAGTGCACAATTCCGTGGCTCTTACTACAGTTACAGAATAGTGCTCCATCACATAATCAGTTTCAGAACGTTCGTTGTCCACATCCTTCAGCCATACCCCACAATCTTCCCACCCATCAGGTTTCAAGAAGCATTAATCTGCCGAGCAGTGGTGGCACACGCCTTTAGTCCCAGCACTCGGGAGGCAGAGGCAGGCAGATCTTTGTGAGTTCCAGACCAGTCTTGACTACAAAAGCTAGTTCCAGGACAGCCTCCAAAGCCACAGAGAAACCCTGCCTCGAAAAACAGAAGAAGAAGAAGAAGAAGAAGAAGAAGAAGAAGAAGAAGAAGAAGAAGAAGAAGAAGAAGAAGAAGAAGAAGACAAAGCATTAATCTGTCCTCTGTCTCTGTAGATTTGCCCATTGCAGCCAGCCCCACATACAGTGAGAGGTACTATAGAAGATGGACAACATCTGAATGACATCTGAACTTGACATCTTGCCTACATACACATAGGCACACACATGCACAGACACCTGAAACAAACATGCACCCACATGCAAACATGCATATACAAACATACACTCATATAAACACTTCTAAAAAAAGATGAACATCTCCAAACTGAAACTCTGACACTATATTGTGTGCACTGTACAATCTCCTTGGATTAGACTTTTCTAATTCTTCAAAATTAGACAGGGGTCCATAATAGGATCGACCAATTTAATCTGTATTTACCTAGAGAAATGAATGTTCATGTACTCTGTGTGTGTGTGTGTGTGTGTGTGTGTGAGAGAGAGAGAGAGAGAGAGAGAGAGAGAGAGAGAGAGAGAGAGAGAGAAGAGAGAGAGAGAGCTGTAAGCATGTATGAACATGTAGATATGGGTTACTAACCCCCCATGCAGGCACATGTGGAGACCGAAGGTTGATAACAAGATGTTTCCATCAATTGTTCCTCAAATATATTTTTTCTTTTCAGACAGGTCAACAGGTCTCACTATATTATCCCTAGCTGTCCTGGAACTAGCTATGTAGACTAGGCTGGTCTTGAACTCACAGAGATCCACATACCTCTGCCTCCCCAGTGTTGAGATAAAAGTATGCTCCACTATGTCCAACAAATTTGGTTTTGGTGTGTGTGGGTGTGTGTGTGTGTGTGTGTGTGTCTGTGTCTGTGTGTGTGTGTGTATGTGGTAGGTGGGTACATGCATGACGTGGAGGACAGAGGACAGAGAAAAATTTGGAGTAGCTGGTTCTCTCCTTCCATCATGGGTTCTAAGAATCAAACTGATTTGTCTGGCTTGCCTAGGAAGCACTTTTACCTCTGAGCCATCTAGGAGGCCTGCTTCAACCTTATTTTTTGAGGCAGGGTCTCTCACCAAAGCTGGAGTCTGCTATTTCCAATAAACTGGCTAGCCAGAGAGCTCCCAAGACCCATCTGTCTCTACCCCCTCATCACTGACAATGCAGGTGCGTGCAATCATGTCTGACTTTAATTGTGTGCTAGGGATTTCCTGTAATACAAGTTATTTTATTTTTAACAAAATAAAATATAATAAGATAAAACAAAAACCACCACACCAAAATTGGACAAGGCAAACCAACAGAAGGAAAGGAGCCCCAAGAGAAGTCACGAGAATCAGAGACCCACTTGTTGGCTCATTCTGGAGTCCCCTAAAAACACGAACTACACAGAGGACTTGGTGCAGACCCATGACGACCCTGTGCTTGCTGCTTCAGCCTCTGTGAGTTCATATGAGCTTTACTCACTTGATTTAGAAGGACTTGTTCTCCTGGTGTCCTGGTGTCTTCCTGGTGTCCCCTCCGGCTCTTCCACTCTTTCTGTCTCCTTTTCCACAGAGCTCTCTGAGTTCTGATGGCAGGGACTCGATGGAGTCATTACATGTAGAGTTGTGTGTTCCAAGGTCTCACTCTCTGTATAATGTCTGGCTGTGGGTCTCTGTATTTGTTCCCATCTGCTGACAGAGGATGCTTCTCTGTGCTAGGGATCTTAACACGGTTCCTTGTGCTTACACAGCAAGCCCTTTACCCACTGAGATATTTCCCCAATACCTTTGGCACATGCATGGATGAACAACTGTGGTATATTTATACAATGAAATGTTCCCCAGCGGGAGTGATGGACAAATGTTATCGTCTGAGTGAATCTCAAATGATTCCTCCAAAGCCCAACCAAACATGAGGGCATGGATGCTAACATTTATGTAAAATCCTAGCAAATGAATCCAGTGACAAAAAAACAATCTTGGGACTTGCCTGAGGATTATGTGAGGAGAGAAACTGAAGATGGGTGGATAACAGGGAGGAGGAGGAGAATGAGGAAGCCTGGATGTAATGGATATGCTCATTGTCTTTACTGTGGCACTGTGTATGTATGAGTGAGTACATATACATGTACATACATACATGTATATGTACACATGTATAGGTGTGTGTGTGTGTGTGTGTGTGTGTGTGTGTGTGTGTGTGTGTGTGAAAATATCAAAATGGGGGCTGGGATATAACTCAGCTGATAGCTAGCATGCATGTTGCCCTGGGCTCCATCCCCAAAACCACATAAGTTGGGAGGAATGGTGCAGGCCTGTAGTCCCAGCATTGAGGAGTCTGAGGCAGGAAAATCAGAAGATCAGGTCATCCTCATTACACAGCAAATTCAAGGCCAGACATGGATACAAGAGACCGCCTTTCAACAGAAAAAACTCAAATTGTACATTTAAGTATATGTAGTATATGTACATTAAGTATATGTTTTGTACATTAATTATACCTCAGGAAATTTTGAATTTTATATACTGCAAACATTTATTTTGCCCTGGACCAAATGAAGTCATTTTTTAATCTAATCATCTTTTTTGTTTAGTTCCACTGTCTATCATAGACTACTGACACTCTAAAACTATCAGTGATAAATACTTACACATCTCATTCTATCATTTTTTTATTCTATGAATTATTCTTTCAGAAAATGTATATCCCAGGACTGAGGAGTAGCCCAGTTGACAGAACGCTTACCTAGCATACATAAGACGCTGGGTTCCGTGTACATGACCAAATAAACCTTGAATGGTGGGGCAAACCTACAATCCAAACACTCAGGAGCTAGAAGGAGGATAAAAAGTTCAAGGGAAATGGAATCAGGAAGATTCTAAGTTCACAGTCTCAGCTGCTTCTGATGAGTTCTTGTCTCAAGAAAAAAGAGGAGGTGGGGAAGGAGAGGGGAGGGGAGAGAAGAAGAGGGGTGAGGAGGAGAGAGGGGAAGGAAATGGGGAGGGAGCAATGGATGTTTGGTTCTGCAGGAAGCAGGGAGAGAGCACATGGAGGAAAAGATCCTTGAAACAAACAGCTGAAGGTCGAGAGCACTGTCTCCTTAACGAAAGACAATACACTACATTTCAACAAAAAGCTACTTTGTATCTACCCTCTCTAAGAGCTTGGCCTTGCAAATACCAGCCCCTAGAAACAGAAATGGCACTATTTATGAGTATTCCCCAGAGCATCTGGGCCGAAACATGCTATTTGATGAGAACAAGGATGTGCCAGCCGAATCTTGATTGTGCTCTGTAAGAATCTAGTTATTTTGCAGCTGCTTAAAACAAGTGTGGCTTTTCAGGGTTCTAAAAAATGAAAACAAGCCAAGATAGCCCATTGTTTCAGACACCATCTGAATAGCATGAGAAGTCCTTGTCCTCAATATAACTGCCTTGTGGATTCTGGGCACGTGGGCCTTTGTTTATTTGCTCATCAATCATAAGCCCATCCACCTTTGCAGGCTTCCCCTGGAGATGTGCTGATGACCTCTTCACCAGGGTTTTCTCATCCCAGGGATGGCTCACCCTGGGTTTACCATGTCTCAGCCTCTGAACACCATTAACTTAATTGTGTTTTAAGCCTATTCAACGACACGGAGGAGGAAAACTGGAAGATTAATATGTTGTACACATGCTCAGTAGATAAAAGATTTTAAAAATAGTGCCTATTTTTATGTGTTTTTCTTTCTTTTTAATTTTTTTTCTTATGTGGAGTGTGTGCGTGTGTGTGTGTGTGTGTGTGTGTGTGTGTGTGTGTGCATGCCTGCATGCATGTGCATGTTTGTTTGCAGGTATATGGGTGCATAGGCTGCTGAAGGAGCCTCCTGTATCACTATCTGCTTTATTCACTGTGGCAGAGTCCCTCAGTTGAACCCAGAGCTCACTAATACAATTGGTCATTAGCAGCTTGTTCCCAGGATCCCTGCCTGTGCCTTTCCAGCACTGGGATTACATGCCTCGGTGCCCAACAAGCATTCGTGTGGATTCTAGGAATATGAACTCTGGTCCACATGCTTGCTGTACAGCAAGCTCTTTGATGCTAAGCCATCTGACTCAATACTTCTTTTTTAATGCATGAGTGTGTAAGGGGGCAGGGGGAGTGAGTGCGAGAAAGAAAAAAACTCATGTGTGAATGCATGTGAAGGAAAAAGGTCAACACTGTTTCCCTCAATCACTTTCTACCTTCATTTTTGAGATAAAATCTCTCATTGAACCTGGAGCTCACCAATTCCGCTGAGCTGGCTAGCTAGTGAGCCCCCGAGAGCCTCCTGTGTCCGCCTCCCCAGTGCTAGAATTATAGGTGTGCACCTGGCTTTCATGTAGGTGCTGGGATCCAAACTCCGGCCCTGATGCTTATGTGGCAGGCACATTACTGGCTGAACCATATCTCCAGCCCCAACTTAATGGTGTCTTATTTCTATTTCATTACATGGGAAAGATTAATATATTTCACACATACTTAGTAACACAATTGTTCACTGAGACTACTGTTTTAGCGTTATGCTGTTCCACTTGACAAAATTAAGCTAAAGGAGAAAGGTTTATTTTAAGTCACGGTTTCAGTCCACAGTTGCTTGGCTCTATTTTGGGTGTAGATGGGTGTGATTCAGTGAGGAAAGGCATCGTGGTGGGAGGAGCAGGGTTGTTCACTTCATAATGACCAGGGACCTTTTATCCCCTTCAGGGTCATACTCCCACCTCCGTCAACCTCTGCTTTCTTCTACTGGGCACCCCCTCCTGAAAGGTCTTCACCCTCCTGGCAGCAGCATCTGCTGGAAAACAAGCCTCCAACACGTAACCTATTAGGGGCCATTGAAGCTCCAAATCCAATACCTACTTCCAAATTTTATATGGGATGAGGACCTGAGTGCTTAGCATTAATCCTGCTGTGTATCGATCCTTTCTCCCAAAAACTGAGGGTTTATCAAAGGCATGACGGTGTGTCTTGATACTGTGCACACATTCACTCTTTTTTTTTTTTAAGCTTAAATCGTTTATCTAAGAAAATGTTTTGAGGTCTAAAAAGATAGTTTTAAGATGTTAATACAAGTTATGATAGACAATGATTTAGGTATACAACTTTAAATTCATCAAGATGAGATAGACTGTTAATAGAGTATTTTCTCCCAATATGCCAAATACAAATGGACTGGATTTTGTGAATGTAATTCTTTTTTTTTCTGTTGAAAAGTTCTTTTTTTTGCAGATTTTTTTATTTGAATTAGAAACAAGACACATTCACTCTTAATATTTTCACTTTCAAAAATATTTTAAGCTCTTTTGTGTATATGAGTGTGTGTGTGTGTGAGAGAGAGAGAGAGAGAGAAAGAGAGAGAGAGAGAGAGAGAGAGAGAGAGAGAGAGAGAGAGACCTCCTAGGCAGTCAGCCATGTCAAGATGAAGCTGAGTATCTCCTTCCTAGCTACTGGCTGTCAGAAACTGAAGAGGACAATGAACAAAAGCCTCTTCTATATAATCATGGCCACAGAAGTAGCTGCTGATGCTCTGGGTGAGAGTGGAAGGATTGTGTGGTCCAAACCAATGATGGGAATGATAAACAGGTTTTGTTTTGTTTTGTTTTCATAAAACATGGCATCTTGACCCACAGTGAAGTGTCTGCTGTTGAATAAGGGGCATTTTTGTTATAGATCAAGAAGAAAAAACGGGAGAGAGGAAGTGCAAGTCTATTCATGGGCGCATTGTGGGTGAAAATCTCAGTGTTCTCAACTTGTTATTATAAAAAATAAAAGGAAAGAAATTTATTACTGGACTGACAGATACTACTGTGCCCAGGCAGTTGGAGCCCTAAGGAGCTAGCGGAATCTAAAAGCTTTTCAATATCTCTAAAGAAGGTAATGTCTACCAATATGTTGTTAGAAAGCCCTTAAACAAGGAAGGTAAGAAGTCCAGGACCAAAGCACCAATACTTTGGCATCTTGTCATCCCATGTATCCTGTAACACAAATGTGGATAAATTGCTCAGAAGGGACAATGCACTAATAAAAATAAGGAGAAGGCTGTAGAATATGCTAACCTTTTGGCCAAACTTTAGAATACACTCGAAAATGCCAGGAACAAATAGATTGTTAAGAGATATAGGCTGGCCTCACCTAAAGTACCTACTTCTAAGTCTGATCCAGACAAAACCAAACAAATAATAAGCAAAAATATTTTATGAGCATATATCAATTATAATTAACAGTTGGCTTCATTGTGATATTCCATGTGCCATATAATGTATTTTTCTCATGTATGCTCCCTCTTGCCCTCTCTTGTCTCCCTCCTCCTCCCACTGATCCTCTTCCTCTTCCTAGCTAGTTCCTATTGTACTTTTGTGTGGTTTCTTGTGTGAGTTTAACAGGAGTGTGAGCACCTTACCAGTGGCTACACCACTGAAGAAACTGTCTGTCTTTCCCAGCAACCATTAACTGCCTCTAGATCCTCAAGAAATGGCAGGGCCTTATTGTCCCCTTCCCCTGTGGCAGATTGTTGATGATCAGTCTTGTGCAGGATATCACTTCTTCCATTGAGAAGTGTCACAGCTATGTCATGCCCAGAAGACAGTGTTCCACAATACCCCACCCCTTTCTCTGGCTCTCACATTATTTCTGTCTCGTCTTCTTCTTTTTCCCCACCTTGGAGGGAGTGAAATGAATGCCTTAATAGTGTTGGCCTTTTCAAAGTTTCTTCAGAGGCTAGGCATGCCATCAAAGAACCAGTTGAGATGACTATATCATCTTTAACCAACACATAAACAGCACCACTCTTGGGTGCCTAAATTTGCCAGAACTCTAAGATTCTGTTGAGTTATCACAGAAATCCAAAGGTATTAGAATAAGGAGGGCTGCCCGGAGTTTGGACAGGATAGAGAACAACTAGAAGTCTTCAAGATAGGAAGGGCAAGTGCTTAGGAAATGGCTTAGTTGGTAAAGTGTTTACTGTCCTAGTGAAGGTTTCTAGTGCTGTGATGAACACAATGACCAAAAGGGTTTATTTGCCTTATACTTCCATATTGTAGTCCATCATTGAAGGAAGTCATGACAGGAACTCAAGCAGGGCTGGAACCTGGAGTCAGGAGCTGATGCAGAGGCCATCAAGGGATGCTATTTACTGGCTTGCTTCCCCTTGGCTTGCTCAGCCTGCTTTCTTATAGAACCCAGGACCACCAGCCCAGGGATAGCACCACCCACAATGGATTGTACCCTTCCCATCAGTAACTAATTAAGAAAATGTTCTACAACTGGATCTTATTGAGGCATTTTTTTCAGTGAGGTTTCCTCCTTTTAGATGACTCTAACTTGGTTCAAGTTGATATAAAACTAGCAGGACACTGTGCAAGCATGAGGGGCTAAGTTCCATCTCCAGAACCCATGTTAAAAGCCAAGCATGGTGTAATCCCAGCACTGGGGAGATGGAGACAGGCAGATCAATCCCTGGGGCTTTCTGGACATCCAGTCCAACCTACTGCCATGAATTCTAGGCCAGTATGAGATACTGTACTGGCTAGTTTTATGTCAACCTGATACACAAACTAGAATTATCTGAAAGGAGGGAACCTCAGTTGAGAAAATGTCTCCATAAAATACATCTGTAAGGCATTTTCTTAATTAGTTAGTGATGGAAGAAGGTCCAAATCATTGTGGGTGGGGCCATCCCTGGGCTGATGGTTCTGTGTTTTATAAGAAAGCAAGCTGAGCAAGCCATGAAGAGGAAGCCAGTAACCAGCATCCCTCCATGGTCTCTGTATCAGCTCCCACCTCCAGGTTCCTGCCCTGTTTAAGATCATGTCCTGACTTCCTTCAATGATGAACAGCAATATGGAAATGTAAGGTAAACCCTTTCCTCCCCAACTTGCTTTTTGGTCATGGTGTTTCATCACAGCAATAGAAACCCTGACTAAGACAGATTGTGCCTCAAAAAAGTTAGACAGCATACCTAAGCAACACCCAAGGTTGTCCTCTGTCCTTCACACTCGCATGCACACATGCACCCCAACACATACATGTACCCAAGTAGACACAAGCATACACATATGCACGAAATGAAACGGAAAAGAGGGAAAGAACAGGATAAAGATAATTTTAGAAGAATTGGGCTAATGGAATTGTCCTAGGTAAACTTAAGGTGAATTAACAGCAAAAAAAAAAAAAAAAAAAAAAATCTGTGTCTGTGTGTGTGTCTGTGTGTGTCTGCTATCTACTTTTACCCCTTCTTGAAAAATATATTTCAGGGGCCTTACAAAAATTCAAGGTATTTGGGTTGAAGAGATGGCTCAGTAGTTAAGAGCACTGACTGCTCTTCCAGAGGACATGGGTTCAATTTCCAGCACCCACATCGTAGCTCACAACTGTCTGTAACTCCTGTTCCAGGGAATCTGGCACCCTCACACAGACAAACATGCAGGCAAAACAGCAAATCAGAATGCACCAATGCAGAAAAACAAATTCATGGAATTTTACAAAAAACATATACAGGATAGAATAAAATGTAAAATAAGATAGTGGGTCGGGGATACAGCTCAGGGGTAGAACATTTGCCTAATATGTGCTCTTGTTTCAATGCCAGTAGTGCAAAAATAAAAAAAATAAAATAAGTTGGTTATAACAAAAAGTTGGTAATGAAGTTGGAACAAAGGAAAATTATGTTACAAAATTAGGCAAAATGGAAAGTGAGGCTACTATGAAATTTCATGCCATGAAGGGAATTCAACCTGATACCCAAATCATTGCAAAATGAGGCAAAAACAAACCTGTTTCTTGGGATAAAGGTAAAAGCTCCTGTTGCTAAGAATAAGGAGAGGATTTTGTGCCCTGTGATGAGTATTGAGTATCCCCAACATATTCTTAGAATAAACATATCTAATAGCTAAGCAGGTGCTTGTCATGGCTAGAGAGGTATGATCAGAAATGGTGAAGACAACAACTTGAGGACCGATGGGTTTCCTTAGATCGGATATGAGCTTTATTACTGAGCATGATTTAGTGTGGAGTAGGGCAACACAGTAGAAGCCCTCAGCAGTCTGGGGCCCACCATTTGCCCAGGGAATCATGACTGGGGATATATTTGACCCCACAGACATCAGGTGTGAGCCAGTTACTCTGAGTCATCTGCATTAAAACCAATGAAGCCTCACTTCTTTGAGTTGTGGCTTCTGTCAGGCAGGGAAGTTGAACTTGCCTCTGTGAGAGGCTTTGACCACATGTTTTTTATTCTGCAACTTGGTGTGCATGAACATAATGACCTGGCCAATAGGTACCCTGGCCACTGTGCCCTGGAGCTTCCCAAAGGCAGCTCAAGTAACTGTTTGGAACCTGGGCTCATGACAGCATTGAGATCAGAGACATGAATATCCAGTAGAAAGTTATCTTAATAGAAATTGCCCTTAGGGCAATTCATACTGGCAGCAGACTGTGTGCACCATCATGGAGGCTGCTGTTTGCAGCCATAGCCCATCAGGCCCCAATGAGGAAAGCAACCTGGTCATCTTAATTGGCTGCAGAGAGATGGCTATTTCTTTTAATCTCTATATATGTATTAATAATTTTCTCATTGATACAGCAAAAGTATATTACCAGGCCAAGATAAAAATTTTACATGCATTCATGGGATTAAAAAAATTTATTCTGTGAACGTGGGTGTCAGTGAAGAGACCTCAGAAATCTATGGGGCCTCTTGTAGTAGATCAGTACTTATCCCTAGCATTGGAATGGACTTTAGGAGCCCATTCCACATAAAGATATACTCCCTGAACCTAGACACAAGGGGGTGTGGGCCTAGGCCCTATCCCAAAGGATATGACAGACTCTTAAGACCCCCTACAGAAGGCCTCAGCCTCCCTGGGGAGCAGAAAGGGTATGGGATAGGTAAGGTATTAGCTGAGGTGGACAGGGGAGGAGAGGAGGGTGAGGGAACTGGGACTGACAGGTAAAACAATCTTGTTTCTAATTCAAATAAAAAATGGAGAAAAAAATTACGCTGGATTTCTGTGATCAACTAGATTCAAACAGGTAGGATGCTGAATCCATCTTCTTGAAAGTGGGGTTTAAATGAGTCCACAAGACCCAAGATAATTAGATATTTATTATTAATAATTAGATATTTATTAGGGATGCTCTTTCTGTTCCAGAAGACACAG
Organism: Cricetulus griseus; assembly: GCF_003668045.3. Classification (NCBI taxonomy): domain Eukaryota; kingdom Metazoa; phylum Chordata; class Mammalia; order Rodentia; family Cricetidae; genus Cricetulus; species Cricetulus griseus. The sequence goes on from NC_048598.1 coordinate 60,343,020, forward strand.
TCTCTGCCTTTCTGATGCTCTCACCACAACTCAAGAGAGCGAGCCCACCCCTCCTCTACCTTATGAGGGGTCACATCTGAACCCTGAAGCCATGCCCCTAGGATGTGGCCACCATTGAAAGTTCACTGGCAAAGCAAGATGCCACTACATCTTCTCATGATAATGTTTTCAAAATACACAATAATCCCCAGCATTCAGGAGATGGAGGCAGGCAGATCTATGAGTTTGAGGCCAGCCTGGTTTACAGAGTGAGTTCCAGGCCAGCCAAGGCTGCAAAGAATAGAAAAAAGTAGAAAATAGAAAGAGAAAAAGAAAGAAAACATTTAGAAAAAGAAAGAAAACAATAGTATATTATTCATTGCTGAAAAAATTTAAAAGATAGTACAAAGAAAATACGTGTTTCTATAGTGCTGGGAATGAAATCCAAGGCCTATACGTGCTAGACAAGACCTCTACTGAGCTGTACATCCAGCCCCTAAGGGAAATTTTTATTTAATCAACTATTTAATTCTACCACCTACAGAATGGCAATTACAATATGTCCTCCTAGATGTGACTTAAGAAGACTCAGTTTATCAAATATTTATGTGAAATTTTTGGGCTCATGAGCCCCAAGGACAAGACTTTGCTATCAACCCTTCAGCATAATGGTAAAATCAGATAGAAGAACAAATGTAGTTCAGGCAATTTCTTCAAAGAAAATTCATTAGACACCTTTCTTGATACGGCTATTAAAATGGAGGGGGTGGAGTGTTTGCAAAAGGTAACTTCATAACCAGGACAAGATATGCAATTACTGCCTTAATAACCAAATTACTCTGGGATATTACTTTCATTGAGGAATGTTACACACCTAATAAGAGCCGGGATGGGTGTGCTCTGCATTTTCACAGCTATTTATTGCAATACCTCCAAGCATTAGAGAATGTCTGAATGAAATGCAATTTTCCAGCTAAGTCACAAATCTGCAGAGTTAGGGAAACACAAACCCTAGATTTTGTCCCAGAGAGTTAAAAGGTAATGTTATTATGACGATCTCACAAGCCAAGGCAGACCCTGCAGTGTTAAAGTACACTCATGTTACAACTGACTTGCAAAAAGAAAACACACGGAATTGGGGTTGGAGAGATGGCTCAGCAGTTTCTGAAAGCGCTTGCTGCCAAGCCTGGGGGTCTGAGTTCATTCCCCAGAACCCACAGTGTAAAAGGACAAAACTGACTCACACAGGTTGTCTTTTGACTGCCATACATTCCTTATGGCAGGTGCATGTCCTACACACACACACACACACACACACACACACACACACACGGGATGTAGCTGGGGGAGATGCAGCCAGATGTGGTAGCACATACCTGTAATTTCAGTTCCAGCATTTAGGTAGCTGAGGCAGGAGGATCAAGAGCTTAAGCCAACCAGAGCTACAAAAGAAGAGAGAGAGAGAGAGAGAGAGAGAGAGAGAGAGAGAGAGAGAGAGAGAGAGAGAGAGGAGGCTAATACATTAATGTCGATCTTGATAAGATAAAAGCAACTTGATTATCCCATCCGGCCATGCATATCCAGCTGCAATGTAAATAAAAATAGAAAGCGGATTGAGGATGTACTCAGTAAAGTTTGCCTAGTATGCACGAAGCCCTGGGTTTAGCGTCTAGCACCGCATACTTGGGCGTGCTAGCACACCACTGTAATCCTAACTCGGATAAGGTGGGACAGGAAGATCAGAAGTTGATCATCCTCCGTTATGCATCGAGTTCCGGGCCAGCCTGAGATACATTCAATGCCATTTAAAAAAAAAAAAAAAAATGGTGACACTCTGCCCTCTGTCCTGCATCGGCTGCCCTAGCCTCAGTTGAGTCTGGGCGCTGCTTGGCCCACCCCCTAACCTCCTCCATCAACATCTGCTGGCTTCTGCCTGAGCCCATCCGGACAAGAGTGGACCTGCCCAGAACAGAAGGCCCACCCTGAGTCCGGACACACTGCACCCTTGTCCACTGACCACCCTCTACCATCCCGCTGCCACCAGAGGCTGAGCCCTCCTCCAGCCACCTGAGAGAGGGAGAGACCCCACCTGCGCTCACTGAAAGAAGGGATGGGAAGAAGACAGAGTAAGAACACACTCAACAACAGAAAAATCAATATGACACCACCAGAATCTAGGGACTCCACACCAGCAAGATCTGAAAAGCCCAACACAGAGCATGAAGAAGAGATGGACCTCAAAAATTATCTTAGGAAGATGATAGAGTCCTTTAAAGATGAAACAAGAAAATCCCTTAAAGAAATAGAAAAAAAAAACAAGCAAGAAATTACATGAGATGGAGGAAAAGACAAACCAAAGAATTCAAGAAGTAAACAAATCTCTTAAAGAATCTAAAGAAAGCAAAGAAAAAACAACCAAACAAGTGAAGGAAGCACTCAAAACAGTTCAAGGCATGAAAGCTGAAATAGAAACAATAAAGAAAACACAGAATGAGGTGATGCTGGAAATAGAAAGGCTGGATAAACAATCAGGAACTAAAGATGTGAGTATAACCAATAGAATTCAAGAGATGGAAGAGAGAATCTCAGTTGTTGAAGACTCTCTAGAGGACATACAGTCATTGACCAAAGAAAAAATCTCAAGTCCAACAAATCCTTAACACAAAATATCCAGGAAATATGGAACACTGTGAAAAGGCTGAACCTAAGTATAACAGGTATAGAAGAAAGTGAAGAAATACAGCTCAAAGGTACAGAAAACATATTCAACAAAATCATAGACAAAAACTTCCCCAACCTACAGAAGGATATGCCTATGAAAGTACAAAAAGCTTACAGAACACCAAATAGACTGGACCACAAAAAGAAGTCCCCTCGACACATAGTAATCAAACACCAAGCCTTCAGAATAAAGAGAAAATATTAAGAGCAGCAAAGGAAAAAGGCCAAGTGACATATAAAGGAAGACCTATCAGAATCACACCTGACTTCTCAATGGAAACTTTAAAAGCCAGAAGGTCCTGGATAGATATCCTACAAACATTAAGGGAGCATGGATGCCAACTCAGAATGCTGTACTCAGCAAAAGTTTCAATCAGTATAGATGGAGAAAACAAGATATTCCATGACAAAACAAGACTTAAACAATACATATCCACAAATCCAGCACTACAGAAAGTTCTAGAAGGAAAACTCCAACCCAACGAAGATAACTACACTCACAAAAACATAGGCAATAGATAATCCAATTCTACCAAACACGAAAAGAAACAGGAGGGCGAAATCTACACACAATGACACCACCAATAATAAATCTAAAACAAATAAAAACAAACAATCAATGAACATTAATATCCCTCAATGTCAATGGTCTTAACGTGTCCATAAGAAGATACAGGGTAACAAAATGAATACGAAGACAGAATCCATCTTTCTGCTGTATATAAGAAACATACCTTAACTTCAAGGATAGGCGTTACCTCAGAGTAAAGAGTTAGGAAAAGATTTTCCAATCAAATGGACCCAAGAAACAAGCTGTTGTAGCAATCCTAATATCTAACAAATTATACTTCAAACTAAAATCAATCAAACGAGATGAAGAAGGACATTTCATACTCATCACAGGAAAAGTCCATCAAGATGAAGTCTCAATCCTGAACGTCTATGCCCCAAATACGAAGGCACCCACATTTGTAAAAGAAACATTACTAAAGCTCAAACCACACAAAAAAACACACACACTTATAGTAGGAGACTTCAACACCCCGCTTTCACCACTAGACAGGATCACCAGACAGAAACGTTAACAAAGAAACAAAGGATCTAACAGAAGTTATAACCCAACTAGGTTTACAGATATGTATAGAACATTCCATCCAAACACAAAAGAATATACCTTCTTCTCAGTGCCACATGGCATCTTCTTTAAAATTGACCACATAGTTGGCAACAAAGCAAACCTCCACAGATACAAAAGAATCGAAATAACCCCTTGTATCTTATCAGATCACCATGCTTTAAAGCTAGAATTCAACAGCAATACAAATTACAGAAAACCTACAAACTCTTAGAAATTGAATAACACCCAATTACACCATTCCTGGGTTGAGGAAGAAATAAAAAAAAGAAATGAAAGACTTCCTAGAATTTAATGAGAATGTAGACACAACATACCCAAACTTATGGGACACTCTGAAAGCAGTGTTAAGAGGAAAATTCATAGCACTAAGTGCCCACATGAAGAAACTGGAGAATAGTCACATTAGAGAATTGACAGAACAACTGAAAGCTTTAGATCAAAAAGAAGCAAACTTACCATGGAGGAGTAGATGCCAAGAAATAATCAAACTGAGGGCTGAAATCAATAAAGTAGAAACTAGGAAAACATTACAAAGAATCAATGAAACAAAGAGTTGGTTCTTTGAGAAGATTAAGAAGATAGACAAACCTCTATCCAAACTAACCAAAAGGTAGAGAGAGAGCATGCTAATTAATAAAATCAGAAACAAAAAGGGGGATATAACAACGGACACTGAGGAAATCCAGAGAATCATCAGGTGATACTTTGAAAACCTTTACTCCGCAAAATTCAAAAATCTAAAGGAAATGGACAGTTTCCTGGATAGATATCACTTACAAAAAATAAACCAAGAACAGATAAGCAGTTTAAATCAACCTATAACCCCTAATGAAATAGAAGCAGTCATCAAAAGCCTTCCAACGAAAAAAAGCCCAGGGCCAGATGGCTTCACTGCAAAATTCTACCAGAAATTCAAACAAGAGCTAACACCAGTACTCCTCAAACTGTTCCACACAATAGAAGCAGAAGGGACATTGCCAAACTCTTTTTACGGGGCTACAATCACTTTGATACCCAAGCCACACAAAGATACAACTAAAAAAAGAGAACTACAGACCAATATCCCTCATGAACATCGATGCAAAAATACTCAACAAAATACAAAAATACTCAACAAAATATTGGTCAATCGAATCGAGAACACATCAGAAAAATCATCCACTATGATCAAGTAGGCTTCATCCCAGGAATGCAAGGATGGTTCAACTTTCGAAAATCCATCAATGTAATCCACCATATAAACAAACAGAAAAAGAAAAACCACATGATCATCTCATTAGACGCTGAAAAAGCCTTTGACAAAATCCAACATCCCTTCATGATAAAGATCTTGGAGAGAACAGGAATAACAGGAACATATCTAAACATGACAAAAGCAATATACACCAAACCAACAGCCAATATCAAACTAAATGGAGAGAAACTCAAAGCGATTCCACTAAAATCAGGAACTAGACAAGGCTGTCCACTCTCTCCATATCTCTTCTATGTTGTACTTGAAGTTCTAGCTAGAGCAATAAGACAAGAAAAGGAGATCAAAGGGATACACATTGGAAAGGAAGAAGTCAAACTTTCACTATTTGCAGATGATATGATAGTCTACATAAGTGACCCCAAAAACTCTACCAGGGAACTCTGACAGCTGATAAACACCTTCAGCAAAGTAGCAGAATACAAAATTAACTCAAAAAAATCAGTAGCCCTACTATATACAGATGATAAATCCAATGAAAAAGAAATCAGAGAAACATCACCCTTCACAATATCCACAAGCAACATAAAATATCTTGGGGTAACACTAACCAAAAAAGTGAAAGACCTATACAGTAAGAACTTTGAGTCTTTAAAGAAAGAAATTAAAGAAGATACCAGAAAATGGAAAGAGCTCCCATGCTCTTGGATAAGTAGAATCAACATAGTAAAAATGGCAATCTTGCCAAAAGTAATCTACAGATTCATCGCAATCCCCATCAAAATCACAACACAGTTCTTCGCAGACATTGAAAGAACAATACTCAACTTTATATGGAAAAACAAAAAACCTACGATTGCCAAAACAACACTGTACAATAAAGGATCTTCTGGTGGCATCAGCGTCCCTGACTTCAAGCTCTATTATTGAGCCATAGTTCTGAAAAGAGCTTGGTATTGGCACAAAAATAGACAGATAGACCAATGGAATCAAATTGAATACCCTGATATTAACCCACACACCTATGAACACCTTATTTTTGACAAAGACGCTAAATCTATACAATGGAAGAAAGATAGCATCTTCAACAAAAGGTGCTGGCACAACTGGATTCGGTCATACAGAAGATTGCAGATAGATCCATATCTGTCACCATGCACAAAACTTAAGTGCAAATGGATCAAAGATCTCACCATAAATCCAGCCACACTGAATCTTCTATAAGAGAAAGTGGAAGATACCCTTGAACGAATTGGCACAGGAGACTGCTTCCTGAACATTACACCAGTAGCACAGACATTGAGATCTTCAGTTAATAAATGGGACCTTCTGAAACTGAGAAGCTTCTGTAAGGCAAAGGACACAGTCAGTAAGACAAAACAACAGCCCACAGAATGGGAAAAGATCTTCACCAACCCCACATCTGACAGAGGGCTGATTTCCAAAATATACAATGAACTCAAGAAGCTAGCCACCAAAACACGAAACAATGAAATTAAAAAGTGGGGTGCAGAACTAAATAGAGAATTCTCAACAGAGGAATCTGAAATGACTGAAAGACACTTAAGAAAGTGCTCAAAATCCTTGGCCATCAGAGAAATGCAACTCAAAACAACTCTGAGATACCACCTCACACCTGTCAGAATGGCTAAAATCAAAAATACCAATGACAATCTATGCTGGAGAGGATGTGGAGAAAAAGGAACACTCCTCCATTGCTGGTGGGAGTGCGAACTTGTAAGACCACTCTGGAAATCAGTATGGCGGTTGCTCAGAAAAATGGGCATCAGTCTACCTCAAGATCCAGCAATTCCTCTCTTGGGTATATACCCAAATAATGCGTGTTCATACAACAAGGACATATGTTCAACCATGTTCATAGCTGCATTGTTTGTAATAGCCAGAATCTGGAAGCAACCTAGATGCCCCTCAACTGAAGAATGGATAGAGAAAACGTGGTACATTTCTACAATGGAGTACTACTCAGCAGAAAAAAAGCAATGGAATATTGAAATTCGCAGGCAAATGGATGGAACTAGAAGAAACCATCCTGAGTGAGGTAACCCAGTCACAAAAAGACAAACATGGTATGTACTCACTCATATATGAATTTTAAACATAGAGCAAAGGATTACCAGCCAATAATCCTCTTCACCAAAGAAACTAGGAAACGTGAACAACTCTAAGGGATAAATGCATGGACCCCAGGAATGGGAAGAGGCAGGAACTCCTGAGCTAATTGGGAGCATGAGGGTAGGGGAGAGGGAGCTGCCAGAATGAGAGCAGGAGAAGAGGAGTGGAGAGGAGGAAATGGAGGAGCAGAAATATTGAGTTGGGGGAAGAATAGAGGAGAGCAGGAGGAGAGATACCATATTAGAGGGAGCCATTATAGATCCGAGGAATGATCTGGCACTAGGGAGATTTCCAGAGACCTACAAGGATGACACGAACTGACAATCCAGGCAATGGTGGAGAGGATAACCTAAACGCCCTTCCCCTAAAATGAGATCGATGACTACTTTTTATGCCATCCTAGAGCCCTCATCCAGTGGCTGATGGAAGCAGAGGCAGACATCCACAGATATACACTGAACTGAACTCTGGAATTTAGTTGCAGAGAGGGAGGAATGAAGATCGAAGGGGGTCAGTACCAGGCTGGTGAAACCCACAGAAACAGCTGGCCTGAACCAGGGGGAACACATCGACCCCAGATGCTGTCTGGGAGGCCAGTACAGGACTGATCCAGACCCCTGAACATGGATGTCAATGAGGAGGCCTCTGCACTTCAGGGGGCCCCTGGCAGTGGATTAGTATTTTTCCCTGGTGTAAGAAGGGACTTTGAGAGCCCATCCCATGTGAAGGGATGCACTCTTGGCCTGGACACATGGGGAAGGGCCTAGGCCCAGCCAGGATGATGTGGTGGACTTTGTGGAGCCCCGTTGAGGGCCCTACCCTTCCTGGGGAGTGGAGGGTGGATGGGGTGGGGGGTACGTTGGGGGTTGGGGAGGAGGGGTGGGGTTGAGGGGTGGGAGAGGGAGAAGGGATTGACATGTGAAATAAGCTTGTTCCTAATTTGAACTAATAAAAATTTTTTTTAAATGGTGGAGGTGGGGGGTTTAAGAGATGGCTCAGTGGTCAAAAGTACATAAGACTCTTGCAGAGGACCTGAGTTCAATTCCCAGCACCCATACCTGGCAGCTCACAACTGTCTATAACTCCAGCTCTAAGAGGTTCCAAAGCCTCTGGCCTCCATGGGCACATGAACTCTCATGCACATACCTACCACAAACACACACACACACACACACACACACACTCACACACGCGCACACACACACACACCATAATTGCAATAATTTTTAAATAAATAATAAGCGATATATAAATAAAAATGAGGTCAGGATATCTAAGTAGGGCTTTAGATACTAACTGGACCAAATTTAAATTGGTCAAAGACTAAAGACATTGCAGCTACCAATACAGCTAACTGTACTGGTATATGTAATTAGAGTTGTTCTCACAATTTACTTCCAAAAGCTTAAGACACCCCAGCTAACACTTGTGATTTCATCTCACCTGAAAGTTCAAAGGTACAGTTATTTTAAGAGTGAACGCCTATAATGACATCCTTATTGGTAATTATACGTTGTGGAATGTATAACGATTCCCTGATCTTTTGATAATGCCTGGACCGGTTGAATGAGACCCCGAGTGAAAGCAGTAACTCAGAATTTCCTTTCTTTGTGATTTGTAGGGTCTAAATCTCACCGTTGCTTTTTCATTGTTTGGGTCTTATTGTGTTAAAGGGCAGGACCACCCTGATAAGAGCAAAGGAAAGCTGTAGCACAGTTGGGAGAAGGCTGTATAGATTTCCTCCAACTTCAACACAGGGACCCACCCTGAGGGCCTATAACCATGGGAACTTCCTACAGAAGCAAGTACCAGTCTAAGAGCTGAGGAAATAGCTAAGTCAGCAAAATTCTTGCCTGGTAAGCCTGAGGGCCTGAGTTCAATCCGTAGCACCGGTGTAAAGAGCTAGGTAAGACTGCAAATGCTTGTAAGCCCAGCCCTAGGAAGCAGAGACAGGTGGATCCCTGGGGCTCCCTGGCCAGACAGTGCAGCCAAATAGATGAGAGGTCCTAGATCAATGAAAGACCCTGTCTCAAAAAATAGGGTGGAAGGGCTGGGGCTAGAGCTCAGTGGTAGAGCACTTGCCTCTCATGCATGCAGTCCTTGGTTCAATCCCTAGTACTGCTATAAGCAAACAACTATGTAATGTGGAGAGTGATTATGGAAGACACCAGATGTCCACTCATAAGTACACTTAACACACACACACACACACACACACACACACACACACACACACACACCAGCATATAACTTAACTCTCACCATTACATTGATAGAACCTGGAGTAAAGTGTCTGCCTGCTCTGGATAAAACTAGGTACCTCAAGTTAGAAGCTTAGATGAACATTTCCATTTTATGCTCTCAGTAGATCATCATCCAGCCCCACAGACTCAGGAAAAAAAGTTTTCTCTGGGACTCCAGTGAACTGTGAAGAATTTCAGTTCTGTGCCTGAGGATGACAACCACATAAAGTCTCAGAAGGAGACAGAGACAAAAGAAATAGCAATGACTTTGAAGTCACTTCTTCAAATAAAGGACTGTCATATGTTCTGTTCACAGAATAGTATTGTGCGTTCTGTTCACGGGATAGCCTTCCCCTGTCAGCTTGCAGCTGCGACTGTCACAATCCTTGGGTGAAACTTTGCTCCTTGTCCAGTTCAGCCTGACTTGTTTGTGAAAGATTCTAGCCACAAACACGGCCATTGAAGCCTCCTGTTATCCCAGAACTTCCATAAATGCTTTGGGTCCTGCCTAATTGGTTAACAAAGTAGACAATTCTACTAGAATGGTTCTTTTCATCATGGGTGACTTTATCCATCCTCATGAGGCTTTTGGTGACATCAGAAAACTTTATGTGTGTATGTTCATGGGGGGGTGCATTGTGTACATGATTTGTGAGTGTGTGTGTGTGTGTGTGTGTGAGAGAGAGAGAGAGAGAGAGAGAAGAGAGAGAGAGAGAGAGAGAGAGAGAGAGAGAGAGAGAGTATGGAGGACAGAGGTCCGTGTCTGGGGTCTCCACCTTTTTTTAAAAAAAGATTTAATTATTTAATTATATGTACATGCTGGTGTGTGTGGTTGGTTATGTACTCAAGAGTGCAGATGCCCACAGAGGCCAGAGACATTGAAGCCCCCTGGAGCTGGAGTTACAGGCGCTTGTGTGCTGCCTGACTTGAGTGCCAGGAACTAAACCTGGATCTTCTGGAAGAACAGTAAGTGCTGAGCCATCTCTCTAGCACTCCTCCTTATTTTTTGAGACAGAGTCTCTCAATGAACCTGAAACACAACTTACCTAGACTAGCTGGTAATCAAGCCCAGGGATACTTCTGCCTCCAATTCCCCAATACTGGAGTTATAAGAATAACTGGAGTTATTATATAAGTTAATAATAATACTATATAATATTATATTATAGAATATCATATAAATTAATAATATAAGTTAATAATAATATTATATAATATTATATTATAAGAATGCTGGAGCTATAAGAATATGCCACCATGTCTAGCTTTGTAAACATGGATTCAGGGGATATGAATTAGGGTCCTCATGCTTGCAAAGCAAGCACTTTACTCACTAAGCCATCACCCTAGCCCCAGTGAAAACATTTTGATTGTCCTAACTAGGAGTGGAGAGATTGATACTGGCATCTAGTGGTAGATAGAGGCCAGGGGCATTGGTACATAGCCAACAAAGAGGGACAGGTATCCCAGTTGGTTTTAGAACAATGCAAATAATATCCTATAAGACACAACAACCACTCGTAGTAAAAATTATCTTGCTTAACATATTACTAACTCTAAGGTTAAAGTTTTCTGGATGAGAGTTATATGTTTTTGCCACTGCTCTGTGGAAATGGACTGGGTAGAGCTGAATTAGGATGGAGTAGGGATGATGTGTGTGTTCCAATACTTTTCTATGCTTCAACACCTCTACTTTGTTTTATGTCATCACCATTTTGTTCCATGACTTCCAACCAAAAGACATAAAGGTTTATTTTTAGAAAAAGCAAATGTTGGTCTCCTCCAGGAACCAAATGGTAAATGCTAACTTTTCAAACGACCTCAACTGTTTTTCACTAATTGACTTGCTTTTCCAGCTGGTAAAGAAAAACAACCCAGATAACGGTCTCTGAGTGGGGTGTGTGTGCGTGCGTGCGTGCGTGCGTGTGTGTGTGTGTGTGTGTGTGTATGTTGTCCCAGCTACATACAACTTATATACACTTGAAGAAGCAAAATGTGTCATTCCCGAAATTTGGTAGTCTACAGAGGATCAACTAGGAAGGAAACGTGAGCTCATTGGAAAGAAGATAAGCTTGACCTTGATGGCTTGTCTTCAGAAAAATCTGTCTTATAATGCCAAGGCCATCTGCTGAAGTCCAGGACAAGGAACAGTGAGTGAGATGAAACATTCTTCTTCCATATTCAATAGCTAATCTCTGCTGTCAAGTTAAAACACCTGGGAAGTGGGATCATCAGCAGAATTGCCTTACCAAACTGGCCTGTGGGCACGGGAATGAGGGGGGGTCATGTTTGATCGATTTCTAATTTATGTAGGAAGATCCAGCCCACCGTGGGCACTACCACTCCTAGGCAGGCAGGTAGTAGTACCATAAGAAAGGTAACTGAACTGAGTGTGGTGGTGCACATCTTTAATCCCAACACTTGAGAGGCAGAGGCCAGCCTGGTCTACAGAGAGAGTTCCAGAACAGCCAAGGGTACACAGAGAAGCCCATCTCAAAAAACCTAAATAAATAAATACATAAGAAAAAACACTATTATACAAAAAGAAGCAAACAAAGAGAGCAAGAAAAGGACCAAGATAGCAAGCAGCATTCCTTCATGCTCTCTGCTTTAGAGCCTGCCTCTCGGTTTCTGCTTGAGCTCCTTTCCTGGTGACCCTCGATGGCAGACTGTGATGTGGAACTGTAAGCCAAATAAATACCTTTTGACCATGGTATTAATCACAACAACAAAAAGAAAACTAGAACACCTTAACTACTTCTTATCTATGCCCCTAAATACAGGCATTGCTTGTTTTTCAAAAGTACCACGGGTAAGACTGGACATGTGGTTCAGTTGCTACAGGGCTAACCTAACATGCACAAAGCCCTGAGTTCAATACCTAACAGCAAATAAACTGAGAATGGTGGTGCATGCCCATAATTCCAGCACTTTGCACGTGGAGACAGAAAGACCAGAAGTTAAGGTTATACACACAAACACACGGGGGTGGGGTGGGAGGGGGGGCTATGTAACAAGTTTGAGACTAGCCTGAGTTACTTGAAATCCTGTCTAGGAAAAAAAAGGTTATACCACCTCACATCTTCCCTTGGTTACAAATCGCAAGGCTTGGATCCCTGTTCTAATCAAAAGGTAGGGATTGCCCAGATGCTTACATCTGGAAGTAGACTTGTCTAGCCAGCCTGAGAAGCCCTTACCTTTACCATCCTTTGACCTGAAGCACATCTTCACTCATGTGCCTGGTTTACAAAGAACATAAAGGGGAAAGAAGCAGAGTGTCATAAAACAGGGTCCCTTGCTCAAATATATAGGAATGTGGGCATTTTCATGAGTTTGGACATAAGCCATGATGGTTAATCTTAATAGTCAACTTGACAGAATTTAGAGTCACCATGGAGACATACCTTTTGGGCACATCTATGAAGGTATTTCCAAAAAGATCTAACAAAGGAGGGAAGATGATGCCTGAAGGTGGGTGACCCCATTCCATACTCTAAAATAAATTAAGAGGACAGAGCTCATGTTAAGTGTTCTTGGAAGAAAGGGGAGAAGACAACAAAGTGCTTGGAGATGATGGCTGTCTTTAGTACCCTTGTGTGATGATGTCATAGATATATGCTTAAATGTTAGCTACTGTTCTAGTAGTCATGACAAACACTTGCTGAGAAGCAACGTAAGGAAGGGTTTATTTTGTCTTGCAGTGTGAGGGTATAGTCCGTCAGAGTGGAGAAGCGATGGCCATGAGAGCGTGTATCAACTGGTCACATGGCCTCCACAGACAGGAAGCAGAGAGAGATGAAGGCTGTGCTCAGCTCACTTTCTTCTTTTTAGACGGGTGTGGGTTAGCACATCTGTTATTCCAGCACTGTGGAGTCTGGGGTACAAAAATTGCCAGTTTTAGATAAGCCTGTGCTACACAGGAAAACTCTGCCTATAAATAAATATATACATACATAAATATCAGTATATAATACAGTATTGCTAAGTAGGTCTCATATCATACAACAGACTTCTAGAACTTACCTCTTACCTGTTTCCTGTTTTTCTTTCCTTCTTAAGGCAGTCTCATGTCTGCCCCAGGCTGGTCTAGAACTTACTATGTAGGTAACTAAAGGTATCCTTGAATTCCTGGTTCTCCTGCCTCAACCTCTTGAGTGTTGGGATTACAAATGGTAATAGAATTCAGGGTTTCAGTTTTTTAAGCCAGCAGCACTCTACCAATTGAGCTACACCCTCAAGCTCCCTATCTTTTCTCAATAATTTGTAGTGCCCTGCCCGAAATATTACAGTCCTTTTAGGCAAATATAAAGAAACATCTCTATTTGTACAACCAGTAAACTCAGGGAAGCAAAACCAACTCGAGTCTGTAAATCAAAGTTTCCCATGTGCCCTGTTTGGTCTAGATGTTAGACCAGGAAAGGAAGAGGGGGTGTATGTGTGTATCCACAAATATGGGTGTGTGGTTAAACATAAGCTGATCAAGAATTTTCAAGTTCCCTATTAGGACAAAATGGTTTTGATTCTTTGTTCTTGTGTTTCCTTGTTTAATAAAAACTGAGAAAATTCTTCCACCCAACCCTCAGGGTCAAAGAGTTTTGTGTTCTTGGAATGTTATTTTGCTTCCAGGCTGTGTAATGTTAATTGCTTAATTACCAAAATGGAAGGGGTGGTGTAGTAGAGTTTCATTTGGGAGGTCTTAGTACCATATGTCAACGATACTAAGAAGAAAACACCCCTTTGTGTCTGTGACACACACATACCACAGAAAACTCAGACTGACTTGCCTTCTCACAAATCCCTTCCCAGCATCCTACCTAAAAAGATTTTTATTTGTGTACTTCTTTTTTCTGATTCTAATTGTATTTACTTTTTATTAACCGTATTTACTTTTTTATTAATATTACTGGTTAGCATACAAAGAGTTTGGTTTTGTCATGAAATCTTCATACATTTGAGCCATTATGCTTCCTTTTCATTCATTTCCCCTCCCCAACTACCTTCCCCACACCCCCTGGTCCCCTCCTGCTGGTTCCCTTTCCCTAGTTAGTCCCACCTTCTGCGTTTTAATTGCATGCATTCCATCATCCTCTCTATTTCCTACCTCCCTTAAGATCTCTTCTTCCCCATTGTGGTTCCCTTCCTAGTTTTGTAACTTACAAATTCACATACATAAACACACACACCTATCCACACACCTAGATATATCATTTTAAATTTAAGTCCTGTTTATGACGTCTGGCTTATTTCACTTAAGGTGATTTCCAGTTGCGTTCATTTTCCTGCAAACGCTATTATTTCATTGTTAATGGCTGGATAAAACTCATACATACAGATGTATCATATTTTATTTTTTCATTAATCTGTTAACTGGACATCTGGGCTGGTTCTATTTCCTGGCTGTTGTGAACATTGCAGCAATAAACATTGTTGTGCAAGTTTTCTCTGTGGTGTGCTGCCTGGGAGTCCCTTGGGTATATGCCCAGGAATGGCACAGATGGGTCATGTGGGGGTTCTGTTTTGGAGCTGAAGAACTTCCATACTGAATCCATAAGCGTGCACAAGTTACATTCCCACCAGCAGTGAGCAAGGGCTTCTCTTTCCATGACCTCATCAGCACTTGTTGTCTTTTGCTTTCTTGATAATAGCCAGTCTGATTGGCGTGAGATGGAATCTAAAGTAGTTTTAATTTGCATTTCCCTAATGGCTAAGGACACTGAATGCTTTTTCCAAGTATTTGTTAGCCATTTGTGTTCCTTCTTTTGACAGCTCCCTAGTCTGTTAACCCATTTATAGGTTGGGAGATGTGGGGCTTGGGCATTTAATTCTTGCAATGTTTTATCCTAGATACTAATCCATTGTCTGATGTGTAGTTGACAAAGTTTTTTTTTTTTTTCTCCTTCTGTATACAGACTCCACTCTGGTAATTATTTCCTTTGCTGTTCGGAAGCTTTTTAATTTCATATAATCCTATTTGTCAGTTATTGAGGTTATTTCCTATGCTAAGTCCTTTTCAGAAAATCTTTGCTTATGTCTCTAAGTTTGTTTCCCCTATGTTTTCCCCTGACAATCCCAAAGTTTCCGTTTTACCACTAGTGATTCTGCGTGTGACACAGCATTCGCAGCTGTTTTTGTAAAGCAGGCTTCCAGGTGCATGGTAGTCCTGCTTTGGAAAATATTCCGGCCTAAATAAATGAGTTTCAGCTGGCCACTTGAAGAGAGTTTGTTTTCGTTGTTTGTTTGGGGCTGCTGACGCGTTTCACACAATAGGCAGACAATTGAGAGCAACATCTGGGCTGTAGGCTTCAAGTGGAGGAAGCACTTGTGCACGCGGGCCCAAAGCAGGGTACTGACTCAGACAGTTGAGGAAAGGGAGTTCCGAATGGCCTCCCTTTCGGATACACGATCTTCCCCTAGTGTCACGTAGCCACTGCCTCAGTCCCTGCGCTTTGTTTCTTGGTGCCCTAGCCTGTCCTGTGAACGCTGTGCTCTGGCTTTCCCGGAGTCAGTCTCCAAGCTTTCAGTGCGCTCCGCAGGCCCAAGCGCATAGCGTCTGGTTGCCGGGCAACGACCTGGCTTACAGCTCACTTTGCAGCCAGTCTGGAGACACATCCGCACCAGCCAGTCTGCCCTGGGAACCAACCGTGTCCTGATTTCTCCCCCTCCATTGTTGTCGCTCACACAAAAGACTGTCCCACAGCCTGTGTAATCACCCCGCCTGCGTTGCATTACATGCATGGCCATTATTTGGACCCAGAGCTTTTACGAATGCGTTCTTTCCCAGGAAGGACCAGAACTCCTGGCCGAGCTCACCCCCAACGCCAGCGAGCTGTCCCAGCACCCCTGCTTCTCTACCCGGTCCATCCGCCAGCTGGTTGCCAAGCCCCTGGCTAGCCTTTTGGCTGGTATGAGGTCACTTTTGCGGCTGGTGTGGGGCAGTCCTCCCCCACCCGCGCCCTTTTTACTCTCAACCCAAGCGTGCGATGCATCAAATGCCAGCAGGTTCCGACATCTTATCTCTATCCCAGCCTGTCTCCTTCCCCACCCCCATGCCTCTCAAGTTTCCAAGGCTGCAGTTGCCATGGAACTCGTTGGGGACTGAAAGGTTTTCTTTGGTGTCTGCCCACCCCTCAAACTCATAGGGTGAAGACTGTGTTTCTCACATGCTTTCCTGTCCTCCAGCCTCGCTCGAGTTACATTTAACCCATCACTCTCCACTCGGTGACTCAGTGTTCAGCATCCTGTTGGGATGGGGGGGGGGGGATTAAATTCACACCTAGAAACCATTGAGTTTAAAAACTGGAAAGGGTCTCCCTCTAAAGAAAGAACACCCAAATGTGTGAGTTTTTCTTGAACATGGATAAAAGTGTTGCTACATCATTCAATTAATAATCCTTATTTGCTGAGGGGTAAGGGTGTGAAGATAACACCAAGCTCACTGTCGCCTTCAATCATATTTATTAGTGTGAAAAACGTGGGTTCAACACACAGCCCAGGAGTGGGAGCGCAGGCATTTACTGGTGTCTCAGCACTTACAGGCAGTGTAGAAATCCTGGTTTACCGTGGGTGGGCAACCTCCAGTCATCTCTGTTCCTCCCATTGTTCCCACCACCCTCCCACAAAATGCTGTTAAAATCTTACGCACAAGGAAGAAGTAGTGTAGGCCACAAGAGGGATTCAAACTGTAGGACTGTAGCTTAATGAAGCCTTCATAACATGTGCGAGGGAGAGAGAGAGAGAGAGAGAGAGAGAGAGAGAGAGAGAGAGAGAGAGAGAGAGAGAGAGAGCTGTTTTAAGTGTGTGTGGGCGTGTGCACGTGTGTGTGTGTGTGTGTGTGTGTGTGTGTGTGTGTGCGCCCGCGCGCGCGCTTGTGAACACATATATACCTGTGAGCATGTGGAGGCCAGAGGACAACCTCAGCTGTCCTTCCTCAAATGCTACCCACTTTGCTTCGTGACAGGGTCTCTCACTGGCTTGGCGTTTACCACCTAAAGTAGGCTAGCTGGCCCTGGGATCTGCCTGTTGCTGCCTCCCCAGTGCAGAGATTTCAAGCTCTAGACCCCACACCCAGCTTTCTATACATGGGTTTTGGACCTTGAACACATATCCTTAATCTTGCTTCAAGAAAACACGTTATCAAGAGAGTGATCTCTCTAGCCGTTTTACTTTTTACCTGGCCATATCAACCAAGTAGGTATGATGTCCAAATATCTGTCGATGGTGTGGCAAAGCAGTCACCCATCTGTGAAGATGCATTGCCATTGGCAGCAGTCCCACCCAATGCTGAAAGTGAACCAGGATACTTCTGTGATGCTGGAGGGATCACAGCCCATGCAAGGCAGGTGGGTGGGGCTGAAGGGAAGCCCAAAACACTATCTTTTCCTCATGGCTATTTACTATTTTGCTAAAAATAATATAAAACCACCATGCATTAAATAATTATCAAATACTGGATGAAAAAAATGATTTGGAGCTTAGAATGTTTCTCATTAATTGCTAAACTTTCACAACAACCCCAGGAAATCAGTATCCCTATTTTGCCTATGTAGGAACTAAAAGAATTATCTTAGAGACACCTTTGTTCAACTTTGAAAAAAAAACTTTGTTCTGTGTATGTGTATGCATGTGCCATTTGTGTTAGGGGAAGCCTGACTATATGCCATGTATGTGACCATGGAGGCCAGAAGATGCCCTGGAGTTGCATTTACAGGCAGTTGTGAGCCTCCTGATGGGAGTGATGAGAACACAACTCTGGCCTTTTGCAAGAGCAGCAAGTGCTCTTAACCACTGAGCCATCTCTCTAGCCCCAACTTTTTGTTGTTTTTTTTTTTTTTGTTGTTGTTGTCATTGTTTTTAATTTTGAGACAGTGTCTCACTATATAGCTCAGACTAGCCTCAGACTGGAATCTTTCTGCCTCAAGCTCCCAAATGCTGGAATTGCAGGTATGCCCATCCCACCTGATTATCTTCCAATTTTTTATCTGTATCAGTAGGACAGATGAAAAGACAACTGAGGCATTTATTAATTGCCTGGAGGATTTGAGGGATAGTGTTCCAGGCAAGGTAGAGTATGCTACAGATGGCCACACCCTAGAGGGAAAAAACTTAACAGCCACATGCAAGGCAAATAAGGTGAAGAAAAGCTGTAATCAAGACAATTAGGAGTCTAGAGATGTGGCTTGGCTGGAGAATGCTTGCCTGGTAGCATGCACAAAGCCCTGGGTTTCATCCTCAACACTGGCATAAAGTGGGTATCATGGCGTACATCTGTAATCCCAATGAAGACAGGAGCTGATAGGAAGAGGACCATCAGTTCAAGATCATCCTCCAGAGGCCTGCCTGGGTACATGAGACCCTGTACAAAAGTTAAAAAAAAAAAAAAAAAGGAAAAAACAAGCCGGTGATGGTGGCATATTCGTTTAATCCCAGCACTGAAGAGGCAGAGGCAGGCAGATCTCTATGAGTAAAAGGCCAGCTTGATCTACAGAGTGAGTTCCAAGACAGCCAAGTTTACACAAAGAAACCCTGTCTCAAAAAACCACTGGTCAGGAGGTGTTAGAAAGAATGTAGGCCAAAAGAAAGTAGAAAGGCCAAAGGATGGTGATGGCAGTCACCTAGCAAACTTAGAGGAGCAAAAAAAGAATAACTATGCGTTTCAAAAAAGGGGAGAGGGTCATCTCAGTGTCATTGGGATCCCTTGTGGAAGAGGTGCAAGTCTCAACTACAGACCAAAGGCGCAGTTAGGAAATAAGGCCTTGAAGACAAGCAAATGAGGAAGAAAGGAAGTGATGTAAGAGACTCTTGGGAAAGAATCATGGCCCCTGCTCTGTATGCAGGATGTGAGACAAGAGAGGCAAAAGTATTGGAGAGTTCCAATGGACAGAAGTTTGTTACAAGCAAAAGTTCTCAAGGAGCTGGGAAGACGATATCAAACTCTTGCACACAAGCTGGGAAGTCCCTAGTTCAGTTCCCCGGAACCTACATAAACCCAGACTCAACAGTAAGCATGTGTAACCCCCATGTTCCTATGGTGAGATGGGAAGTGGAGACAAGAGAATTCCTGGAAGCTTGAGGGCCAGGTACAGCAGCCACATACAAAAGGCAACCTGTCTCAAACAAGCTGAAAAGCAAGGCTCAAGACAAAGATTGTCCTCTGACCTCCACATGTGTGTACCATAGCACACATGTACCTGAGAGCTCTCTCTTCTCTGTCTCCCCACCCCACCCCAGGACTAAATAAATAAATAAATAAATAAATAAATAAATAAATAAATAAAACTCTGTCTAAAGCCATTCCACCCTGAATACTCGAATTTTCATCTAAAAAGTAAAAGTTCTCAAGTGAGCCTTCAAGAGTTAACTCCACAGCACAAAAGTGAGCCTGCAAGGGTTAACTCCACAGCACAAAAGTGAGCCTGCAAAAGGGTTAACGCTACAGCACAAAGCATCCAGCTCACCCCTGAGCAGTTCACTGACAAAAAAAATCTGAACCCATGAGTAAATATTAAATTACTTTACATTATGTAAAACAGTGCTAGGTACACAGGAGAAGCTAATTGAGTATTCATTGATTGACTGACTACTTCAATAAACTGAGGAATAAATCTACTTGCAGACCCTAAGTTGTCCTTCAGATTTATGTCTTTGGCTTCTGCCCCAGTGACTTTTTCTAAAAAGCTTCCGAGACAGGGAATTGCATCTGGGAAAAGTAGGAAACTCGACTTTGTGTCCTGGCCCTGCCTCTAACTTGGACATAATGTCATACCAAGACCGGTTGAAGGGAGAGACATTTTCTTCAATGGTGTAGCCACTGGAAAGTCACCCACAAAACCTCTTCACCTGTGCTCCCAGAAGCAACCCCAATGAAGTTCATTGGGACACACACACACACACACACACACACACACACACACACACACACACACACAGGAGTAGGAAGTGGACAAGAAAAGATAAAGGTGGCTGACTGTGATCAAAATACATTATACATGTATATGAAACTCTCATAATGAAACCCACTGGTTTTGTTTGTTTGTTTGTTTGTTTTTTCAAGTATCTCAAATTTTAATCATTTTCCTAAACTACATGAGTGGAAAGCCACTGTTATATATAATATATAATAAATTTTATGTAATGAAAAGGGCTGGAATATACATGTGTATATTCAACACTCAAAATTGTACTCTAATAGTTCACTCTTGTTCACAAGTCTCAATAAATATAGTGTCATTTAATAAAATGACATAGATTTCATAAAATCAGAGAGGGAGTAAAAGAAACCCATGTGGTTCCTTGTACTTGGATATGTCTGTTAATTACACTAATCATCTAAAAATCCAAACTTTACGATCTAGACTCAACCAAAGAACTTGAAGAAAAAAGGAAATGAAGCATTTTGTTGTTGTTGTTGTTGAGCCTGCTTCCCAGCTTTCTCAATGGCCACAGAAAGGCATCTTCTCTCTGAGCAGTGCAGATCACCACACTTTTTGATTCTTTTCCTATAAGAACCTGAGAAATAGGAGGAGGTTTTGATTCTCACGATTTCACACTATGGAAATGTCTGCAGGTCTCTTCTGACAGCAGAAGGAGGCGTTCCTTTGTTAATGAAAAAATAAACACAGAAGACACTTGCCACATGTGGGAGAATAGGTTGCAGGAAAACTAAAAGGACCTCCATAAAAACAAAAGATTTTCTTTGTTTTGATGACAGTTTGTGCTGTATTTTAAGGAGTGTGTGCGTGCGTGAGAGAGAGAGAGAGAGAGAGAGAGAGTCTTGTGTAGTTCAGGTGGGTTTTCAAATTAACGTGTACCAAGAATGACCTATAAAACTCCTGGTTTCCCTGCATGCACCTACCCAATTCTGGGGTTATATGAATGTGCCATCACACCCAGTGTGTGCAGTACTAAGGGTGGTAGCCAGGACTTTGTGCATGCTAGGCAAGCATCCTACTAGCTGAGCTATGTCCCCAGTCTGCCCCATATGCAATTAGATCCATCTCTTTGAGTATTTCATGTATATTCCAAATGAAAATATGTTGATTTTTCTTTATATTCTCCCTACTATTTAGAAGGTTGGGAGCTTTTGTGGAGACTTTAAAAACAGTGAAGTGCCTTAAAGAGTAGACAGTTCCAACAAGCTGTGCCCTTGGACAACTAAGATTCAGGTGTGTGTGTGTGTGTGTGTGTGTGTGTGTGTGTGTGTGTGTAGGTACATATGCACATGTGAACACCAAAGAATATTTCATGATGGCTCTCCACCATATTTTTTGAGACAGGGCCTCTCACTGAATCAGGGGCTTATCAATTTAGGCTAGGTTGGCTGGTCAGCGAGCCCAGAGGTCTCCTATCTTCACCTCCCTGGTGATGAAATTGCGGGTGCACCATGCCCAGCCTTGAATGTGGTTTCTGGGGTTGAACTCAGGTCCTCTTGCTTGCAAGGTAAGTGCTTTTACCAACTGACCCATCACCCTGACTACTGATTTCCTTAATTCCAAATGGAAAAAAAATTGTACAGAGTAAGAGTCACATTGGCCAAAATTGAGAGGAGAGTCCCCCAGCTAAGACAGAACGACACACTGCACTCTACCACGAGTATGCAAAGATGCCAGGGGAGGTCTGTGATCAGTGATACTCATGTCTGGGGCAGGTTTGGAATGCCCTATCCACACTACCTTCCTGTGAGTACACACATCGGTAAGATAGCTGAGATTGAAAGTGCAAGATAACCAGACAAAGGAAGAAAGCTCACTGACCCATGCTGACCTCTGACATTGACCTCATTAGCTAACCAAATGCACTAACCACTCTCAGATATCAGAGAATACGATGTGCTAAGTAAGGCACAAGAATCAGCAGATCATCGGCTTTGCAGAACTCTCTAGCTTGAGCACTCTCATTTATTAAACATAACATGGGGAGCACATACACACATTCCCTTTCATCTTTTAATTTTTTTCACATAATGAGATCTGGGACTTCAGGGAACCCAAAGATTCTTTCCCTTCATAACTCTTTAGTCTTTCCTTCAAAATACTTAAGACAAATTGTAAACAATAACTTTTTTCTTTGATTCATTGCTTTATAACAATCTCTACCAGTCAATTCCCAAAAGGTAGAGATCTTCTCCCTGTGGGTCTGCAATCCATACCCAGATTTTTAGCAAGATCCTGAAACATAGTAGGTATTTAAGATGAATTTGTCGGACAGATAATATAGCTCAAGTTAAGTCAAGTGCTTACATAGACTTCATGAAGCCCTGGGTTTTATTCCTAGGATCACATCAACTGGGTGCAATGGGCTATACCTGTAACCCAGAGCTCTGGGAATGAGATGAGAAGATTGGAAGGACAAGGTCATCAAGATGAGTTTGAGGCCAGCCTGGTATATGTAAGACCCCATATAAATAAACAAAGGATAAATGGTGCACTTACTGAACTAGCTGTGGTGTTACATACTCTTTAATTGCAAAGCTCAGGAGCCTACCAGAAGAGAATGGTTCAAGGCCAGCCTGGGCAAAATAGTGAGACTTTGTCTGAAACAAGCAAGCATTTGCTGAGTAATAGATGAAATAAGTAAATGCATAAACAGGGATCATAATACTAAATCCAAGCCCATATACTATCTTGTAGCATTAGATAAACACTGACTATTCTATTATACTTAGGATTAGATAGAAAGTTTTTCCTGCCTTTCAGAATTTCATGTTCTAATGAAATAGATTTATGACAATACAGATGGTTAATGTTGCAGTTACACACATTAACTCACTGAACCCAACAGCAACTCTAGGAGGGATCTGTGTGTGTGAAAACAAAGGCACAGTAAAGAGAGTTGCCCAAGTCCACACATCTAGTGCCTCTAGTTCCAGGCTGCTTCCACAAACACCCTTTGCTCCTTTTTCCCTTTGTGGTGCTGAGGCTGGGACCCAGGGCCTTGTGCACAACAGGCAGAGATAATCAACCACTAAGCAGCATCCTTAGTCCCAGAAACCATGGTTTGGTTTTTCTTGTCTTTTCTCTTTTTTTCCCTTAAAATAGGGCCCACTATTTAGCCCAAGCAGACCTCAAATTCTCTTTTATTCTCGTCTCTGCCTTCCAATACCTCTGGCAGCCCTGGCTGACCTCTGAATCTATTAGTTGAGGATGACCTTGAACATCTGATCTTCCCACTTCCACCTCTAGAATACTGGGATCACCAGCATGCACAACAATGCCCAGTTTTATGCAGTGTTGGGGGTTGAACCCAGAACTTTATGGATACTTTGTAAGCAATCTACCAACTAGCTACATCCCATTTCAGAAGCCAAACTGTTAATACAGCCTTTTGGTAACTTGTTCTCTGATAAGCTAGAGTCTGATGTCATGAGAAGCCATGGGAGGGGTAAATACATGATCTGAAGAAGCAGGGAAGGAACAACTGGTTGCAAACCAAAGCAATAGCAGCAAGCAAAGCAAACACTTGCTGCTGGGGGAGATCTCCCTGGGAAGGTCTGTGCGGTTGATGTGGAGAGCAACACAGTGGTTCCCTGTGGGCTGAGGTCAGTCTCACCTTCCCCCTGCTTGCTCTTTCCAGCCTTGGTAGCAGGAACCTTCACTGGGAGCTCCATGCAGAAATCAAGCTCTGGCTTCAACAATTAATTAATTGGATTCAGAGGACTTTGGAATGGGGTTATCGATGACTTCTAAGTTCAGAACTGGAGATGCAATGAGACAGTCACCCAGAACAATACACACAACTGTTCTCCATCTTGACCCTCCCTCTCTACCTTTACTCTCCATCCTCCAGGGATGTCTCCTCCAGTCTTCATGTGCATCGGGGTCTTTCAAGTGGAATCACTTCCTTTAATTTCTGATAGATTATGATTGTGGCTTCTTGCTCCACTTCGTGTGTTTCCAGCCAAGATGCCATCCAACTCACGTCTCCCTCACAGGGCTCCACAAATTACCCTAGTTCATAGACTTCGTAAAAAATATACTCTCTTCCTCAAAGTAGTTCAACGGAACTTTGAATTGGGGGAAAATTGCTCTCTCCTCTGGTGCGATTTTTAAATGGCTTGCTCAGACCAGTTCAGTTGGGAAGAAGATAGTGTTTAATTCATGCCTTCTCAGAGGGAGCTATCTTTAATTAGCTCTGCCGTCACTGAATCAATACAGCAGAAACCTTTTTCTACTAGATAAGTTATAAGAAGTAAAATAAATGAAAGTTTCCACTCAATTAAAAGTTACTTTAGGGCTGGCATGATGGATCAGTGGACAAAGGGGCTTGCTGCCAAGCCTGACCCCCTGAGTTTTCTAAAGTCACTTGTTAGGGGCTCTACTCATTTTACCTCTTTCAGTTTTCTGCACCTTTCCATGTGTTTTCTTTTCTCTTATTTCTTTCACACTTAGGAGGTACATGAATTTCTTAATTCAAAAGAAAAACATTTCTCTGATTGGGGAAGTAGCTCAGTTGGTAGGCCCAGCACTGCAAACATTGAGTATGGTGGCATACACCTGTAATCCCAGCACTCTGAAGGCAAGAGGATCAGAAGTTCAAAACCATCATCAGATACACAGCAAATTCAAGGTCAGCCCAGTGATACATGAAATCCTATAGCAGGGGGAGGAAAGAACAGAAGGCAAGGTGAGGAGAGGGGGGATAGCAGGTGGGGCAAGGGGGCGATGGCAGGCAGGGAGAGGGGGAGAAGGCGGGTTCTTCTTCCAACATCCCACCTACCTCTTGGTAATGTCTTTCTCTCTCACATCTCCCACTCTGCCCAATTTTCTTTCCTTCTGGATCCCTCCCTGCCTGCCTTGTCTCCCACCACCACTGAGCCTGTTTCTCCCCCTCTCATGTACCTAGAGGGTAAAAAACAATTAGTACTTGTAAAAATAGGGTTTTTTTTGCCGGGCAATGGCGGCACACACCTTTAATCCCAACACTCAGGAGGCAGAGGCAGGCAGAGTTCAGTGAGTTGGAGGTCAGCCTGGTCTAGAAAGCAAGTTCCAGGACAGTCAGGACTGTTACACAGAGAAACCCTGTCTCAGAAAAAAAGAAAATAGTTTTCTTCTCTTATATGTATGTGTGTGGTGTGTATGTGTACTCTCCGCCTGGTGAGTCTAACAGCCAGCTTGCCCCAGGGATTCCCTGTATCTATCTCCCAAGCATTGGAATTAGATATGGGCCACCATTTCCGCCCAGCACTTGCATGGGTGCTGGGATGCAAATCTAGTCCTCATAGCAAGCACTTCCTCTCAGCCTGTGATATGTTATCATAGAACTCGGTCATTGCCTGCATAGTACTAGTCATGACTTGCAACTCAATATTAGTAATCTCCACAAATGCCATTGTTTCCAGGTAGACTCACTTGTAACAGTATCATATGACATTAAAGACTAGTGTGAGGCTGGAGACTGATCTGCCTTCCTGGACAGCATCTTCCCATGAAGTGACTTAGATGAAGTTGGTTCTACTAAGGCACACTGTGTAGGAATGCCTTAGGGGTGCCAACCATGCATGTGTCTGTCTGTCTGTCTGTATGTATGTATGTATGTATGTATTATTATTATTATTATTATATTCATATGTGTAGGCATGTGTGTGTGAAGGATAGAGAATCTTGAAAGCCAACTATCTTTTTTTTAAATTCAATTTTGTAGCATTTTATGTAACAGAATGTGTTGCCTGCACATATGTATGTGTGCCACATGTGTACAGTGCCCTTGGAGGATAAAAGAGGCCATTGGATCCCTAGAGCTCCAATTATAGGTGGCTGTTAGCAACTTGATGTGGGAACTGGGTCAGGTCCTCTGCAAGAGCAAACATACTCTTAACTCACTGAGACATCTTTCTAGCAAACACACACACACACACACACACACACACACACACACACACACCAAAGGGGAAAAAACTTTTAAAAAGTATTCCTTCTTAGGAATTTTACTTTCATTGTGAAATATCGATTATATTTACATCCAGAGAAAGTATGAATGGAATACATACAGGTGAGTGGTTGGACTGAAATGATGTCCCGATACATTGAGTTTTCTAGTGTAGCTTTTGTTTGGTTTGGTTTTGATCTCACTATACAGTCCTAGCTGGTCTAGAACTCCCTTTGTAGACCAGGCTGGCCTCAAACTCACAGAAATCCACCTGCTTCTGCTTCCCAAGTTCTGAGATTAAAGGTGTGCTCCATGCCTAGCCTATGGTTTTGCTAAATCTGTTGCCTGACTGGTGTAATTGATGATTGTGATGCATGCTGCAACAACGAAAATCAAAGCAGAAAGAAGAGCATCTTCTGCAGTGTCACTGTTCAAAACAAACCCTCTTTCAACAAAATGCCCACATCCTAGGAGAGATGTCGAAATGTACTGCGATGTGTAATTCCTAATAACTTATGTGCTGTTGACTCCCTTTCTGCCTGTTAGCGTTCTTTAGAGCCTTAATGATCCTTATAATTAAATTACAGCTCAGAATGAGAACTTCCTGGGAATATATAACACTAGAAATATAGATTTTGTATAAAATCAAAGCAATATAATTTGAAGACAAATGGCTGGGTGTGATTGAAATTGGGGGAGCGTGGACTCGAACAAGGAGTGCTTCTGAGAAGAAAGAAAGTCGAAGACATGTGAGAGAATGGAGAGCCACACCCCAGGGGCCAAGGTCAAGATTAATTGACTTTCTAACTAAGACAGATGAGCATCATTGTGCAGGAGGCCAAGGAGATGAGGGTCATGCATCAAGCTCTGATGCCTGTGGATCGCAAATGCTACAAATGGCCCCTGAGCACTCATCAATTCTGCTTCATGGGGCAGTCTTAATGAACGGGGGATTGAGCTCATGCAATCACATAGCATAGACCTGGGGCAGGTTTTGACCAAGAACTAAGTGGTGTTAGAATCTTTTCAGAAACAGAACTGCAATGGAAAAGGGAAGAAGAAAAAGAAGAAAGCCAGGGTTCATCATCATAGAGGGCAAGTAGCTATGTCAGAAAGGAAAGGAAAGCACAACCAGGCAGCTGACACCTTTGGATGGGGTCCTGCTGTCCTTGGAGGAAACAGAATATTAGATTGGATTGGATTGGATAATGTGGCAACTTTCTTGGTCGGTATTAGCTGTTTGTTTGTATATTGTATATGTGTGTGCATGCATGCATGAACAGGCCAGAGAACAACCTTGGTCTGATTCCTCAGGCAGGGGCATCCACTTTGTTTTTGAGACAGTCTCTCACTGGCCTGGAGCTTGACAGGTAGGCTAGGCTAGAAGGCCAGCAAGCCCCGGGCATCTGTCTTTCCTCACCTGCTGGGTGATGGGATTACAAGCACACATCAGCACACCCTGCTTTTTTATGTGAGTTCTGGGGAGCAAACTTGGTCCTTCTACTCACAAGGCAAGCACCGTAATGACCAAGCTATGTTTTCGTAGCTCCTCAGCCCATGTCTTCATATCTTTCTAAAGGTGAGGAAGATGTCAGCTCTGAAGTGGGTAAACATTGAATGCGCCTGTGCGTGTATGCACATGTGCACTCAACCTCAGGACCAAAGCATTGTGAGACTCCCTATTGAGCCATAAAGCAAATGAGCCATACCTTCTAAGCGACCAGAGAACAAAGGCAAGAGCTCATTCTCCTCCCACCACACCCTTCTCACAGTTGGGGGAAATGTCCTCCAGCTATTGTTGTGCAGGAGGCTTCACAGTGGAGCTTTCCCAGCCTGTTCAGATCCATGCTAACACGGCAGCACTCTGGCAGATCACATCTGTTAGAACTTTCAAACTAATCCACAATGTCTGCTCCCCAGACCCTTAATTTAACACACTTGCCAGACAGAGATCAGAATCTCTTGATATGTATGACATGTTATCTACAGATCAAAATAGCTGGCCACTAAGCAGCAGCACTAGCTCCATCTAGCAGTTTCCACTGTAGCTCACTCCAACCCATCTTTGCCATGCTGAGAACGGATCTCATTTTGCAACTGTAAATAACTGATGTCAGTGGGTAGAGTGCTTGCTTAGCGTGCACAAAAGACCTGAGTTCCATTCCCGGCACCACATATAAGTCAAGTTCAGTGGTGTATGCCTGTAATTTCAGTGCTTAGGGGGTAGGGGCAGGAGGATCAGGAACTCAAGGTCAAATCCCAATGTGGTAGGGACCTCTGTGGTCCCTGCACTCTATAGTGAGATGGGAGTGGGGGGGTCGAATAGCCCAGAAGCTCAAACGTAAACTATCATGGAGTACAAAGTTTGGCAAAAAACAAACAAACAAACAAACAAACAAACAAAAAAACAGCAACCCATGAGCTGGAGCAATGGCTCAGAAGTTAAAACCACCTGACGTTCTTACAGAGGACCTGGCTTCAGTTCCTAGCACTTACAAAGTGGCTCACAATCACCTGTAACTCCAGATCCAGGGGATCTAATGCCCAGTTCTGCCCTCCTCGCATGATGCAATGCACACGTGTAGACAAAGCAATCATACACAGGGAATAAAAATAAACATCTTAAAAGAGAGAGAGACTACTTAATGAGGTACACTGCCTCTCACATACATTAAAACTAAAATAAATAACAAGATTCAAAGTCAGCCTTGCCTACATAGAGAAGTCAAGACCAGTCTGGGTTACATTTGATCTTGTCATGAAAATAAATAAGTAAACAGGTGTCAGGGAGCTGGGGTTATGGTATGGTAGAGCACTACCTGGCATGTGTAATGCCCTGGGTTTGAGCTCTAGCACAGCAAATGTAAGTTAATAAATGATAAGGATCTAACACCTTTGCTGGGTATAGAGAATCAATATGGAGTGGCAAGTAACAATTTACAAAATCCAATTTGACTTTGCCTAGTTTACCTGTTTGATTACCTGCATCTCGGCCATATGAGGTCATCTCTCTTGGAACTGAAAGCTCAGTCTAAATGATGCAGTTCTTTTTCTTGTAATAATAGTTCTATTCTCAAATGGTCTTCCAAGATGAGAGGGACCCTGGACTTTTCTAAGAATTCCTGAAAGCCAGGACACTGAAATTCCAGACCTGCTGCTCAACTCTTTGGCGTCCAGACTTCTTAGAGCAATGATTCTCAACCTGTGGTTCTCGACCCCTTGGATTGATCAACCCTTTCACAGGAGTCACATATCAGATATTCTGCCTATCAGATATTTACATTAAGATTCATAACAGTAGGAGAATTACAATTGTGAAGTAGCTATGATAATGATTTTATAGTTGGGGGTCACCACAACAGAAGGAGCTATATAAAGTGTCAAAGAGTTAGACAGGTTGAAAACCACTGTCTTAGAGTCTTTTGTATACCTCCCTCCAAACTAGTCTTTGCTCCCTTCAACAAGGAGACATTTAAAGGGGAAGGACAATGGTAAGGAAAAGATAGAGACATATAGGTCGAAGGAGCCAAGAAAGAAAAAGCGAATGAGAGTAAGCAAAAGGGGTGGGGAGGCTAGAGATGAGATGTAGCTCAGTTTGGAGAGAATGATTGTCTAGCAAGCACTAGACCCTGGCTTCCATTTCCAGCTCCAAATAAGCTGGATGTGATGTGGGCCTGAAATCCAGCTTCCCACCTGGGAAGTGAAAGCCGGATTGGGAAGTTCAAATCTGAAGCCAGCCTGGTCTAGAGACTCTGTTAAAAGAGAAAGAGGGGAGGAGTGAGAACAAGAAAGGAGTTGGGGGCAGAGAGAAGGAGAAGAGGGGAAAAAAGAGACAGAAAGAGAAAAAGGGAAAGGAAGAAAAGGGGAAAGGAAGAAAGCCCTTCTGCTGCAGAACCCTGTGCGGAACCCTCCCTCTGTTCGTATGGCCAACTGAGCAGAGTCCTAAGAAGGGCTTTTCAAGTCTCACTTTTGTATGTCTAAGCACTGTGTGATACCAGACGCGGAGACAAGCCAAGTGGAAAGACAATATTCCACAGAGCCCAATAGAAGATTCCCACTGGAGTTTGTTTGTCCTATATTTTATACACAGGAATTTAAGACAATATAACTCCTTCCTTTCAAAACAAGCAGTTTTCCCTTCTGGTCACCGCAGCATAACACAATTGTCACCCTGGCATGCCTCATGGCCCAGTGAGCCTGCTGCCTCCCCTTCCTCGGGACTCTGGGAGCTTCCTCTGCTCACCGTGTGTGCTCTGAGAATTTGCCTGTTTATAGCACAGGGGCAGGAAGAAACAAAGCAATTGTGAAGCTTGTTGAGAAGCTGTTCGTATGATATTAAAGGTGACCTTGCCACTTGTGCTTCTATTTATTCCACTTCCTTCCAAACCGGGGCAAATCCTTCCCTTCGGGCTTGGAGCACGGTTCTATGGATAGCAGTCTGTGGGAACAGAGAGAAGTTCAGGCCCTCAGAGGTTATTCATTACCCATATCTGGAGTATAGTATTTCCTATTCACTCTCTGTCGTATCTGTAAGTGACTGCTACTTGGCAGAAGGAAAGAGACTTTGGCGAAAAGTAGTTTTTGTCGTTGTTTACTTCCAAATGTTTAATCTTACTGCAGTGAGGAACTTTTTCAAAAAAGTAAAAATTATGCATACAGAAAAGTGTGTGTGTGTGTGTGTGTGTGTGTGTGTGTGTGTGTGTGTGTGTGTGTGTGTGTATATGCATATATACCTATTGTTCTGTCTTATCATCTTCCC